>NC_137690.1:62013804-62098804 GCF_963989245.1 Nansenia antarctica | reverse complement strand
TTTGTATCCATTCATGGCTAGGTAGAGGGGGAGTTCTGTGTAGGTGAGCCTACCTGCCTAAAGATATAGGCCTATATCAGAATCAGAGTCAACATCAGATGGACCTTTTAATTAAAAAAGGGTTTCAAATAGCCTAGTTCCTAAAAAGACAAGTTTCAATCAATGACAAATGATTTTGACAACACAAAATCACTTGTCATTTCATGCTGAGCATGGAAAACTTCAGAGAATCTAACTAACTAGCCTGAGTTCTGAATCTCCCCACTCATAAACGTGTCTGCTGACTGCAAGATACTTATAATCTGAACACTACTATTGAACATCAGTATGATTAAATGAGTTGTGAAAAAGTGAAATGAAGTCGACTCTTTAGGTGTACTTAGCTGTTACTAGCTAACTAAATTCCCCCCATATGATTACTATCAGAACCGGTTATATAATGACTCTCTACCTGTAGCATGTCATTTCACACAGCAATAACGACGTCCTAAACTTCAAAGCCAAATGAAGATCCAGCTAGGCTAGGAGGCTAACGGTAGTTTCCTAACCCAGATTGGAACCATGCATGGACGTTTTTGCTTTTAACAGAACACAACGTTCCTGAAAAAACCTGCACAAGTGAGAATAAGCTGATATTAGCGACATACACATCAACTGTTAGCTCTAACTTTGTCTTTTCTCTTACCTTTTTTCACAAGCTACATTCCGTGTTCCTGGAGGCTTTAGCGTTTATCTAAACCTCTGGCTTGCATCTGTCAGCAGAACCACATCCTCCTCCTCTCCACGGTGAAGACCAGGGAGGAAATCAGAACCGTACCAGGCTAGCTAAGTTTAGCCAGCTAGCTAGTTTTAGTGCTGTCACTTTCCAAAGGGATTTGGAAATCTTGAACTACAGTTCCAAATACATAATTGAGGCTGTATATATGGTATGCTGCCATGCGAGGTTAGAACGGCATGCCTACAGAAAAGCCTCTCGTTCCAGGAATGGTGAAGCTGTCATTCACTCCGCTGGCAGCAGGAAGTTTGCAACTGTCAATACCATGTGACACGAAAGAGACATTCCACTGGCAATTTTTTACAAAACGATGTTGACGACTCTCTAGTCAAATGCATATGAAAATATGTCATAAATGACAATAATAATACAAATAATAATAATAATACGAATACGAATAATAATAATAATAATAATAACCTTTCTTTCTTTCTATCTATCTATCTATCTATCTATCTATCTATCTATCTATCTATCTATAGGCTAGCTATGTCTATCGATCTATCTATCTGTCTGTCTGTCTGTCTGTCTGTCTGTCTATCTGTCTGTCTATCTATCTATCTATCTATCTAATAGGCCTAACAGACATCCTCCTCCTAATTCATAAATATTGACACTAATAATTGCTGGGCTTGCTTCAGCAAGTCCAACTATTGTTATTGTTATTGTTACTATTGAACTTGAGTGTCTTACATTTCAAACGCATTATACTTTTTACACTATTCTTCAGATTTGTAACTCAAAAATGTCTATCTTTTAACATGGTACACTGTCTATCTATCTATCTATCTATCTATCTATCTATCTAACTGTCTATCTATCTGTCTGTCTGTCTGTCTGTCTGGTTGTCTGTCTGTCTATCTATCTATCTATCTATCTGTCTATCTATCTGTCTGTCTGTCTGTCTGTCTGGTTGTCTGTCTGTCTGTCTATCTATCTATCTATCTATCTATCTATCTATCTATCTATCTATCTATCTATCTATCTATCACACTATCAATCTAACCTTCTATCTTTCCAAACATATATCTATCTAACCTTTCAACTACCTAGTATCATCCTTTCTTCCTTTCATCAGTCACTACTGCTTCACTCAGTATAAGCCATACTGATTACAGTAACGTCTTAATTGTTTTGATATTCCTATACCTCCCCTCTCTCATTTGTCTTTTTTTTGTAAGATTTTATTTTCATTTTCCATTTTCTTTTTACACAAAACATTATACACACATTACTTGACAAACATCACAATACATCACAACTTGACAAACATCACAACACATCTCAAATTGACATACATCACAACGCATCACAGCTTGACATACCTCACAACACATCACAACTTGACATACATCACTACACATCACAACTTGACATACAACACACACATCACAGCTTGACATACATCACAACACATCACGACTTGACATACATCACAACACATCACAACTTGACATACATCACAACACATCACAACTTGACATACATCACCACACCTCACAGCTTGATATACATCATAACACATCACAACTTGACAAACATCACAACACATCACACCTTGACAAACATCACAACACATCCTAACATCCCAAAGCCCCACTTCTTTTTTTTTTAAAAACCGTCTAAAGTCTATCCCAGTTTACCCCCTATACTTTATCTAACTAATAATTCTAATGCATACTCAAATTAATCTCTTAGTACTATGTTTCTTGCACTATCTTTACGTCTTAGCTAAGGCCTTCACTATCTCTCCCCATATCTTTTCAAACTGATCTTTCTTATTATTGTCTATGGCTAAATTCTTCTCTATATTGGTATAATAAAGAATTTCGTTTTTCCATTGTTGTAGTGTTGGAGGTTTAATTGATTTCCAACTTCCAAGTATTAGTTTTTTAAATATAATTGATGAGTACATAATTATCCACCCCCTAGGGTATCTTACTGTGGCTACATCCTGGAAAAGACAGATTGAAGGATCAAATTTGAATCTTTCCTTATGTACCCCTGAGAGCCAATGTTCTATGTCAACCCAGGTTTTCTGTACTCTGGGACACTCCCAGAATGCGTGTATTAGTGAGTCTTTTTTTCCACACTTTAAACAGTTATCTGATACATTACTATAATACTTATGGATTTTATCTCGCGTGTGGTAGACTCTATACATTATTTTATATTGGATTAAACGTAGATTTTCATTAACTGTCATGTCATTTGTAGTATTCCAACACTCTTTCCATTTTAAACCTATATCTGTTCTTCCTAGGTCTCGATTCCACATCTCAATCCTACTTTCTAACAGTTTTTCAGCTACATAGGACTTCTGTAGAGTTCTATAAATTTTACCTATCAAATTCTTATCAATTTCTCCATCAAATATGATATCCTCAATTGTACTCTGCTGCCCAAATGATTTTAAATTAAAATTTAGATTTATGTAGCTTCTTAGCTGCATGTATCTGAAATATTCAGCGTTGGCCAACTTATATTTACTTTGGAAGTCGTGCCATGGAATAATGGTATCCCCTCCTACTAAGTCGTTTATAGTTTCTATTCCCCTTGTTCTCCATGTAGACCAATTTATTGTAGCATTCTGAAGAGCTATCCAAGGATTATTCCACAAAATAGTACTTTTTGGGATTGATATTGATTCTCCCAGTATCCTCTTAATTTTTTTCCATGACGTTTCTATATTATTTACAATAAAGTTTCCTTTTTTCTTAGTCTTATGTTCTGAAAATAAAAGAGTTAAGAGGTTTTGGGGATGTACACCTGAATTTTCAATGTGGATCCATTGTTCTTCTGCTGTGTGTTGGACTATATGCCTCAGATAGAACCCCTGGGCGGCCAGTTGGTATAGCTCCAAGTCTGGAAGGTTAAAGCCCCCCTCTGACATAGGAAGGTGTAAAATATTCCTTCTAATTCTGTGTGTTTTCCCTGCCCATATAAAATCTGTTATGGCTGAGTATACCATATTAAAGTACTTTTTGGGTGGAGTAATTGGTATAATTGAAAACAAAAAACCCTCTCTCATTTGTCTCATCTGTCCCTTTTCATCTATCCATTCAACTACCCAGTAAATCTATTTATCAAAACATCTTTAAACTTTTTCACTACTAAAATAACATGTTGCAAGCCTACAAGGCCCACATTTCTTCTGGAGTTATTATTTGCAGTCTGTGAGTAATTATTTGACACTGAACAGGATCTTGGACTCGTTTGGTAGTTGCAAAAGACTAACACATCCTGACTATTGTGCCTGTACAATAATGGTCACTCATTTACAGCCGAACTACTTGGCCATAAATTAGGCTTTCTGTCTATTACCTGGTGTTTCATTGGGTGCTCTGATATATAACTGAACTTCAACCTCTTTTAGTTTGCTGCTTGGGTTTCATGTCAGGGCAGGTGTGGCAGTTAGCTGCTCTGTTTACACTCCATAGGTTGGTCCATTGAAATGTCAACAAATAGGCAAGGCAAGGCAAATCTATTTCTATAGCACATATTCAACTTAATGTATACTCATAGTGCTTTGCACAAACACATGAGATAAAATAACAATTAATTTAAAAAAATAGTCATCATATAAAATAAAATAAAAAAAATCTAAATACAGGTACAGTAACAATTTAAAATGTTCAGGTTTAATAATATAAATAAATAAATAAGTAAAACAAATCAATCAGTTAAAAAAAACTCTTTAAAATACACTAAATTAAAAGCCGAACAGAACAAAAAGGTCTTCAACATATTTTTAAAGATTACAGATGGGGCTGACCTAATGTCTAGTGATAGCAACTTCCAGTGTTTTACTGCATAGTGAGCGAATGCTGCCTCACCACTTTTGGTGCTCACTCTAGGAACTGCTAAAAAGCCAGCCTCAGATTATCATAGGGCACTAGCATATTTGAGATTTATTTTGGCCCTACACCATTCATAGATTTGTAGACCAGAAGCATGATTTTTAAATCTATTCTGTGGGATACCGGGAGCCAGTGCAATGATCTAAGAATGGGAGAAATGTGATCAAACTTGTTTTAGTCAGGACTGTTGTAGCAGACAAGTTGTAATTGTCTAAGTGCCTGTTTGTAGAGTCCTGAAAAAAGGCCATTGCAGTAGTCTAACCTGCTAGATATAAAAGTGTGGATAAGCTTTTCAAGATCCTGCTTGGACATATAACCCCTAGTTCTCGCTATATTGTTTAGATTATAATATGCCGTTTTTGCAGTTGACTTAATGTGGGAGTTAAAACTTAAGTCTGAGTCTAAAATGACACAGAGATTTCTAACCTGATCTTTATATTGTATGGAGCGGGATCTTTTTGGCTCCGAAGATAATAGTCTCAGTCTTGTCCTTTTTTTAATTGTAAAAAAGATCAGACAGATCCAGTTATTAATTGGATCAGTGCAGTCGATAAGGGAGTCTATTGGAGCAAGATCATCTTGAGAAAGGGCTACATAAATGTGTGTGTCATCAGCATACACATTGTAACAAGTTATAACATTACATAATAACAAGTAAAAAAGTAACTCATTTCTACTGAATAATGGTTAAACAGACAGCAGTCCTGCTGTACTAGATGTTATAGTTTTTTTTACAAAGAGATATATACATGGGACCATGGGAGTGTAAATGACTACATTACATCAGTTTAACCCTGCCGTTAGAGTCCAGAATATGCACTCACAGCACTGGAAACGTTGTTTTGTGCTAAACAGTTAAGAGCAGTCTCATTCTTCAGTGTCAAGACAACATGTTTATTTTGGAGTAATACAAAAAATGGCTGGTTTAAGGTTTCTTAAAGGGGATCTGAGATTCAAACAAAACAAAATTATAGTTTTAACCATGTTTTGATGCAATTGTTTACTTGTTTACTAAAGCTGTAATACTTAAAGCTTACAGTATATGTTGGCTTCTGATGGGGTAAAACAGTTGAATAAATGGCTATATATAATTCATTTTAAAGTTAAAAAGTATGTACCAATCCCAGATTGCCACTTTAATATTTAAAAACATTGTAGGTTTTACAGTTTGACATACAATGATATGCATTGTGGGCTGACACGGATTATAAGCTTAGAAAAGTGATAGTGAAGCATTGTGTGAAGGCTGTGTGTTTGACTCTATGGGATTGGTTTGTTTTTCTTTTCCTCCAGGTCCTGCTCATACCGGACCAGGAACAGCCCACACTGTGCCAACACTGTGTACCATTTTACTCTATTGTTTGGCAGACACCTGTTCAACTCTTGGAGGTATGCCAAGGTGTTATTTTCTCTCCTTCCCTCCCTTCCTTTTTACCCCCTTTGAAACTAATTGACACTTTCTCTCTCTGAGAAGCCTCCAGCCGGAACCAGAGGGGTAGAGTTTCCGTGATAAGATCTCAAGCAACTGGACTAATAATAAAACATTCCTCATTCAATTTATATTTATTGTAATTAAGAATTTCATGTGTATTACAATGTGAACAAAATATTATAAACAGTGACTCAATAATATTGACGGGGCGGCTGTGGCGCAGGAGGTAGAGTCGGCATCTAATGATCGCAAGGTTGGCAGATCGGCGGTTTGAGCCCCGACTGGCCACATGTCGAAGTGTCCTTGGGCAAGACACTGAACCTCAAATTGCTCCCAATGAGTGGGCCGGCGCCTTGCATGGTAGCTTGCCACCATTGGTGTGTGAATGTGTGTGTGAATGGGTGAATGAGAGGCCATTGCCCAAGCATTTCATGTGTATTATTACAATGTGAACAACATATTATGAACAGTGACTCAATAATTTGTATGTGTTATTAACATATTATGTGTTCAATACAAGATGAAGGATATCCATTCCTCAGTACCCGTGTCTAAATAGGCTAGTAGAGCCTCTCTCTGAATGGTCTGATTAAGCCTATTACAATATCTCTGTTCTTATTGTAATCTGGGGTGGCCTTTCAAACAACAGTTCTTAGATCTTACTCCGGAGACATTTCTCTAAAATGATGGCCTTATCGACAACAACATTGATTAGGCTATAATATAGGCCTTATGTGACCTATAAGCCAATATTTGACATGTCATGGAAAAAATATCATAGTGGACGCTGCCATCTAGTGGCTATATAAAATATATCGTCCTATAAACTACTGAGCCACATAGGTTTGACAAGGCCAAACTACAGAAAAACTGGTATTTTGCCCTGCCAGTTTTCTCAGTGGATTATGAATATCAAGCCATAACTCTTAAAATTAAGTTTTTGGGTCATGTTGGATTTTGCCTCAAATCTAAAATGGGGCCAAAACCAATATAGTTACCATGATACATTTATAACTATAGCCTACGCTGCAAACTTGTGCTGGCGCAAACAACAATTGTATATACTGAGGTATTCAGTATATCTACTAATATCTTTAAAATGGGTATTCAGAATACAAATACCTTCATAAATATGAAAATGAATACTTTTAGAATCATTTTAATCTTTTTCCCAACTCAATCGATCTCTTTGCACTGCACAGTAGCTGTTGAGAGAATAATGTTGATGATCTACGTCCACCTGACTGCACTATGGTTTATCACACAGAGTTGCTGACACTGACATGATGGCTGAAGGTGGAGGAAAGTAGGCTTTACATTTTTGATGCTACACCTCACAGCTCCTGTATCACGAGGATAGCTCAAGTCTGTCGAGAGAGACTAGACAAAATGTCTGTCGCATGTCAACTTTCTTTACCAGCTACTAAAACAAAAGAAAACTCTTAGACAGTACTAGTTAGTGCTTAAGCATTACTCCAGTTCTGTGTTTTTTTTAACTACAGCCATTTTAACTGAAGCCATTAATTCTTCTAGCATTTTGACTGCCAATGGCCTTTTGCCCAAGCATAGATTACTTTTTTTGCAATGACTGATGGATAGATGAGTTCTGAATACTGAATACATTTTGAGCCAAGTATTCAGTATTCAGTACCTGAATACATTTTCAAAGTATTAAACAGTATACAACCGTGGCCAATGTACATCCAAAATACCATTAAATCAGACTAATACCAGAGTAACAGAACAGCTACTGCCACACCACAGGTATGACAAAAAGATGCATCAAGACCTTCAGGACAATCTGTCATACTTGACTTATTGCCTCAAACATCCATGTTGACTTCATTATATTAAACCAACATCCACTAGTAAACTAATGTGCTCCTACAAGGTATTGACACAACACTAACACGTAGGCATTACATCACATTACTGTAAGCTTACAGTATTGAACATATTTCTTGAAACCGTATTCAACTTTTCAAAGCATATTGGTGGCACTGAGAGGGGTTCCTCTAAAATATATTTTATTGGAACCTACGTTTGAAAGGACAGTTTCCATGTTATGTTACGTGCTTAATTATCATAGTCTTGAGGGTGTTCAGTTTAAATTATTTGGATTTTGAATGATGAATGTTATGTCCTCCAAATGTTTGTAAAAGGATACAGCATTTTGGAATGAAGCTCTTCACTTATTCAACTACAGTATATCGTACAATTAACAAACAGCAGTTAGAAAACTGAAAGAAAACTGAAAGTGCACCCCAACACCATGGAGTGTCACTGTGGTGTTTATTTGACTGTAACAACTCTATCTAAAATGGAGCTGACTAACTGGCCCATGATTTAATGACTTCAGTGTCCCGCACTTGCTGTTCATTTTGGTCAGACCATGCAATAAATCACTGTGAATAGAGGTCTATCTGAAGGTCCTAGCACCTTAATTGAGATGGATTCTTGCCCACAGAATCCCCTCTTTATGAGGTTCATTCAGACGTAGAGAGAGGGTGACCACAACTAACTAAAGGCTTGTCAATTAATGAACCCGATAATTAGAGTTTGGCTAGTCTGTTGACCTTGGTTACTTAGTGAGTGACTCATCATAATATAACCTGCGTCCACCTGACCTCCCTCTCCCAAATTGACTTTGTCAGAATACATTTCACCAATTAGAGATGCACTGCTCGCTACACTGGTTCATATTTCCCATTTTCGTCCTCTAATAAGGGACCAGGAATGGCACTCTCTTTCCTGCAGTATCAGTGAGAGTGAGACAGATATTTAGAGGTTCAGGTTGAGTTTACTGCACTGTCATTTTGAGAGGAGAGGGGATCGAGAGGACGTGTCTCTCACCCTCTTGAGTCTGTGCCAGGGGCTGCTGCTGCTGTGCTGTGGGGGTGGCTGTGCCAAGGTTGCAGAAGGCAGGGTGCCATCCTCTGTTTATGCAGCCAAAGCAGACCTGGATCGGAACGTCCTCTCAGTACCGAATGAGAGAGAGCGGGGGCTCTGTCTGCACAGCCCACTCAGCACCCGCTCCGCTGCACTCCTATCCACTCCAGCTATAGGGGGCTCGTTGGGAACATCTGCAGGAACTCAACACACAGCACACACTGATACACAACCCAACATACCATACCCCTTTATCCATCTACAAACATATGCCACCTATGCACACCCACACCATCTATTATCTTCAACCCCCCCCCCAAACACACACACCGCTTTCCTTTGCCTCCAATTCTAATCACACACATACCCAATCTCCGCGTCAAACAAACTCTACAAGCCTCTCCTCCCGTTGTCACAGAAACACATTGGAGAGATATCTGTGAGCTGTGTTTTCACTTATAGGAGACACAATAGGTCAGGTGGAGAGAGGTGGAGGTGTGACACTTGGCAAATTGCTTAGCCAGAATGTGCAGAAACTTTTAAGTAAGTATGGCCAGACAGTTATTTTAAGGGTTAGGGTAGTATCTTTGCAGAGATGTGTGAGCTGTCCATTCCTACAACTGGTTCTTCCTCAATTGAATGTCACAGATGTTGATGGTGAATTTGAGAGCTTTTTGTGGTGGTACCTACTTTCTTTTAGGCAATCTTAGCCCTCTGTTATAGAATAATAGATGGTTGAATTCTGAAACATTGAAACTGATGTTTAGAGTTGCTTGGCCTAATATGCAATGGCAGAGGAACCATTGATCTTGAGTCAAGTGCAGTTTCTCCTCTCTATAATCTCGTGTCCAGACCTCCTCCCACAGGTGACTCTGTCTCTCGCTCGCTCACACTCACGCACGCACACACACACACACACACACACACACACACACACACACACGCTCACACACACACACACACACACACATACACACACATACACACACACACACACACACTTACACACACGCTCACACACACACACACACACACACACACACACACACACACACGGAAAGAGCATAGTCAATGCCAGCTGCATGAGTCACGGGCCATCGGTGCGGGAAGCGTGCACGCTCTGATCTCGCCCCTGCGGAGCCGGGGCCCCCTGACTCCTTCTGTTTGCTCCTGATAACACTGCACGAATTGTTCCTACGCTCCCTTGTCGCATTTATCAAAACTCGGGTACAATAAAATCGTTCAGAGCGAGTTCTCACTGAGATGCTTTCATGGCCGCTGGCCTCGTAAATACATCCTTGGCTCACTGGCAAATATCAATTGGGTGCGAAGCAATTTTTGCCAGGGCAGCTGATAGTGCATGACTGAAAAGCTTTGTATACCTGTATCTCACTTCTCCAGTCTGATTATTAACCAATAGCAAATAAACAGCACAGTCCCATTGCAGAATAAGAATGTACTATAGGCCTATATGCCAATAGTTCCTCTAAATCTATTCAATGGTTTGAGTTATTAGGTCTCTTCATTTGCAAGGCAAGCTGTGCCATCGTCTGGGATGTCGTCTGGTGATCCAAGTCCCTTCTCCTGAGGTATAAAATTAGCTTTTTATTTGGCTCCTGACAGATGAACATGTGGCTTCATTGAAGAAATGATGCAAAACCGTAGAGTACTGCTAGGTGTCTTGACAGTGAATTAAATTAATGTAAATTGTTTCCCATTCCTTTTCCTTGACAAGAAAAAAACATGACAGTAATTTGACTGATGTACAGTATTAATCTGACAACAATGGCTTTACAGAACGTACATTACGCTACCTCTGGCCTTTGGCAACGTTGAGAGCCTATTTTAGTATTGTATTCTCCTCTAGTGCCAACAGAAGTGTTAGCTACCTTTGTGCCTTTGGCCCCATATGAAGATGAATAAACCATGACAGTGACAGTGGGCCCAGGCCCTGGAGCGGAAAGAGAATACCTGTCACTGTCAGCAGTCTGCTGCTGTCTCCTACGGTCAAATTATGTCTGGCAACCTGTCTGGTGATAACTCAGCAGCACTCAGCAGCCCCTGTCCTATCAAAATGGTGGAGGGGAGACTCTCATCCCCAAACCCCTCACTCCCCCTCTTTCCTGAGCCCTCCACGGGAGAAAGACGCGATCCTAGCAACACAAACCTAGTAACGACAATTGTCAGTAACGCTAAACTATAACTTCATGGTAATCGGTCAGAAATGTATCTCTACGTGGTGCCTGGCACTTCCAGCATTCGCGGTTGTTGTTCAGGTTTGTTGGATTTGGGGTGTCATTATCTAAATAGTTACCAGTCATCACCATCAATCATAGATAGTTAAAAGACAATTGTAGTCCACTGAAAAACACATTGGAAAACCCAATTGGAAACCTGACTTCTGTACCCCAGTAGAGAGTGGTGGCCACTGTGGAATGTCACGCAGTGAAGTGAAATGCCAGTCAAATGCACAGCCACATTGTTTTTTGTTTTGGTTCAGTCTTATTGTGCGAAAAAAAGAAGAAGCTCCGAATGATTCAGGACAGCTCCCATCATTCGCAGTAGGTAATCACATACGGATGCTGATAGAAATCCTTTTATTTATTTTATTATTTCTTTACAAAAGATTACTCTTAGAAATGATGAAAAAAAGATGTACAGCATGGCAGTTTTTGCATTAACACGACACAATGTGAAATCTCAATTTGTAACTCTTGCATTGGCATTGACTGTATGAAAAGCCCCCCTCCTGGCTGTCCACGGCTGAGCGCCCCCCTGTGAAAGCTCAAAGCCTGTTGAGAGACAGTGTTCTAAGGTGTCTGTATTTCATGACAGCAGGAGGTTTCATTTAAATCTTGAGAATATTTCCAGAAAATGCAGACATCAGCTCCATGGAGCGTAGCCTAAAGTGAAGTTTGCATTATCAAAGTTTCAGACCAGGACTGCTTCCAGAGGCATTGCAAAAATGCCTGTCTACCTGTTCTAGTACACAGCTGAACAATGTCACTGCGACTCTCACATTGACACCCAAACCCTTTCAAGGGCATCCCACCCAACAGAAGCCAACATATTTAACCAGACCTCATACATTTTGCACTATACCTTTCTACTTAACATTTGGAGTCTTTTTTTTTTAAATGTTTACCTCTGAATCATCTGTCCTACCCCACACGGCTTGTCTTAAACACTGTGACAAGTCGCAGCTGTCTCTGAAGCGCAGCTTGGCTCAATTTTAATAAATCATCTTCAGCCGGCTCTTTGTGCTCATCTCTCTCTCTCTCTCTCTCTCTCTCTCTCTCTCTCTCTCTCTCTCTCTCTCTCTCTCTCACACACCCACACACACACACCCACACACACACTCTCTTTTATCTTCTCAGAGTTTCTCTAAAGGAGCAATTTTCCTCCTCCTCCTGGGAGTAGTGGTGAATTGAGTCTGCATTAAAAGAGTCCTTGGATGAAGCCACTACAGGGTTCTCTCTCAGTCAGGTGCACACAGCACTGCACAGGTATAATTATGGCCTGGGAGAAGAGGTTCACTAGGCACCGAAACGCATCATTACCTTGTGTGAATTACCTTGTAAATGAATACAAAGTGAACAGTACAGACAAGAGGACTGATTATGGCCTATAATAACACCACAGTGTTTTTCATTCTTTTTTTTTTTTTTTATTAAAGCTGATAATAGGATGGGGTCTCTTTCTTATACTTATAGTTGTCTTGCACCAACTTCAGACATGTAGTTTCATTATTTCAATCTGGATATGAAATGTATACATGGCCAGCCCTGAGAACAAGAACGGCCAGGAAATCTCCATTTCCAGAGAGGATACGTTCTAATGGCTTCATACCAACCATCCTGTCTGAGGCACTGAAGGGATTTAAACGGCACAGGTGTGGATGGCTTTTAGACATGCTGCAGCTTACTTCAATCTGTAATTACTGATGAAGAAAAGTGTAAAAGTGGTATGGAGAACTCTATGCAGCACTGCAATGTCTGTCACGGGCGATCTGTAAGATCAGTCTCTGAGAATCTATTTCTCTCGGTGATAATGTACTGACTTTCCTTAAAGTGGAACTCTCCGAAATTACTCACAAGCCATGGAGGAGGAGAGCGACAGCTACTTATTAGCATAGTACTTTGAGATGCAACAACAACCTCCCACTACCATGCAAAGGTATATGTGGATAAGCACTATAAATAATAACAACACATGGATAATCAATGATGTCTGAATGTCATACCATAAAACATTTATGAAGGGTCATAATACTCCTGTAAGGATCACTGACATTCAGAAAGGCATAAATACAGTATCACTATCAGGGACAAATGTACAATAATGCAGCTGTGGAGACAACCGTGCCAGCTCAGAGGGAAGACATTATCCTCAATATCATCCTACTGCAATCAGCCTCGACCCAATCCCTTTGACACAAACAATTCAGGCTAGATTGAAATCACAGAGGAGCTGCTCCTCCAATTTACATTCCAATCGGATGACACCACTGTCAGAAAATGACTTCATTTCACAAGTTTAAATAATGCCCATCCCCTGCCGTCTACCCGGACAAGGCTTGGGCGTCGGCAGGGCAGCGGCAACACCGCGCAACACCGCATACACCTGACAGCAGATGGCTCAGCAACCCCCTCTCACTTCTCCCCCTCACCCCCCCTCTCACTTCTCCCCCTCACCCCCCCTCTCACTTCTCCCCCTCACCCCCCCCTCTCACTTCTCTCCCCTCTCCCCCTCCCCTGTTTGCTGGGAACAGAGGCAATCTTGTGCCTCTTCATCTGTGCTATTCATCTGTAACCTTGGGAGAGATAAACTACAATTAATTCCGGTCCAGACAGCCAGCGAGTGTGTGCTTCTATTGCCTAACCTGCACTCAAGAGGTGCATCATCGTTGTTGACCTTGTCTAACTATATCACCTCACAATGATGTTTGCCATATTGGTGGCAGAGAGAGATAAGAGCTATTTTGTCTTAAAGCGCATGCCCCTACAGTGATTTTGTATGGAGACTCTGCAGAGGTTGGTATGGCCCAGGTAGATTGCTTGTGGATGTTCCTACTCCACTCCTGGTGGTGTTCACCAAGTTTTGGTGGTGATTCAACCCGGTGCACATTAGTATGGCTTTGTTTTAACATTCTCAATCATTATGGATAACATTTACCGTACATGCATCCTAACATGTCAGCTAATTTGCGTTCCACAACCTGTGGTAAACTTTAGCTTAGCTAGGATTCTGCCACATTTATACTGAAACAGTAAGTGTGCAGTGGAACTAAAATATGGTTGTATCCTATTTAGGAATTATCCGAAACATACTGCCTACTGATTACTTCTACTGCATACTAACCATACTACATACTATTTAGAGCCTACTGTTTACTAAAATGTATTCACTAAGCAACACATTTCAACATACTACATACAATCGTCTAAAGGTTAACCACGTTCACAGTAATTGGTTACATTTTGCTACTGCTCACCTCCCTTACCTGCTCCATCACACCAGAAAAAAATCCCATAAATCTGAAGGCATACAGAAAACGGCTATTAAATGGGTTGCAGTATGAACGAAGGACGTTCGTACAACGTCATCGAGGGTCATTTCACCCAAAGTCTTGTCAAGTCATCATCTTCCATGCCTGTATATATATATATGCTCATTAAAACTAACTATCCCTGCTCTCCTTTAAATATCTCCCTCAAAGACATCAAATGGGCTTTACTTTACTTCAAATGTCAATGCTTTACTTCAAATGTTCAACCTTAAATGGCTAGTCATTGAAGATAAAACATGAAACAGGACTGGTGGTGATGGCGTCAGCTTGTTAAGAGAGAGGAGTAGAGGATGAAGTGCAGGGCTGACTCCTCCACCCGTCCCTGATGGAAAGAAGTGTGAGGCGGTTCCACTGGCTGCAACACAAGACACGAGCGGGAGAGAGAGAGGTAGCTCCCATGTCCTGTGTTGCAGCCCCTGGCCCAGCCACCGGTCACCTTCAGACACCGTCAACAGCTGCTTCACTGTGGAAAAACACAGAGAGAGAGACAGAAAGTGGGAGTTAGTGAGAGAGGGAGAAGGAGGTTTTACAATGGGTTGAAAAGACAAGAATGGGAGAGAGAGAGAGAGAGAGAGAGAGAGAGAGAGAGAGAGAGAGAGAGAGAAAGAGAGAGAGATGAGCACAAAGATACAGAGAGGGAAAGAATGAAGTGAGAGAGAAAAGAGAGGAGAGAGACCGAGAGGGAGAAAAGATATGGGCTGAGAAGGGGAGGGAATAGAAAAGGGCAAGAGAGAGAGAGTGAGAAAAGAAGAAAAGCTGTTCCGTGCCACGACACCACATTCATCATCAGCAATGAAAATAGCTCGTTTCACCTTGCTCTGAGGAGGTCGGCCCCACCGCATCTAACATCCACACACAAACCCAGAGAGAACAACCCTCCTGCGGCCCAAATTGCTTGACTATGAGCTCAATGACTCATGGTGCCGGTTTATCAGTAAGAACACAGCAGCACTGAAATGTTCATTCATTATGCTTTTGAGAAAAACAACCACCGAGAAGCTTCATACTACGGTGTTAATCACCGTGGAGGCACAGTTTGTTATTAAGGAGGAAAGAAGCAGTGGTCTCTCTAAGAGACCGCCGTGTAGTGTGCATTGAAAGGTCACAGCAGTGTGAACTACATCCTGCCTCTATCACACTAAAGGTCTGTAAATGTCACAAATTCAAAGGCATTCGTTCCAAAACATCAACAGAACAAAACCAAAAACCAAAAACAATCCAGAGCCACAGTTAACAGCAAGCTTTCTGTCCTATTTCCGGACGTCATTTTGTACTTGTACTGATTCTTTAGACAACAAACTCCCAATCTCTCCAATGCTGTGTCTTCCCCCCCCCCCCCCCCCCCGTTTTAATCCTCCTGCTTTAAGCCCAGGAATGATCTCTTTCCCTTCTTTGATAATGAAATACAGCAATCACAGAATCGTCTTCCCTGTGTGAAAATGGGTCCAACCCAGATTTGAGGCTGCAGGGATAACAGCCCACAGAGGACGGGGAGCCGAAGGACGAACAGTCAAAGAGAAAGGCAAGAGGTACCAGAGGCAAAATCCAATTCCCCCCTCTGTCAATTTAGACAAAAATGGCTGAGCCCAGATTAATTGAAAAAGATAATGAGTAAATGAAAGGGTCTGAATGTGCCAGGAGTTAGTTTGATTTTATGGAGGTAAAATGAGCAATGCGCACAGACCAAGTATCTATAATTTAGAGAGAGAAAAAAAAGGGTTCCGATGATCCTAAATCCCTGAACATTTTTGATCTCCTGTTTAAGATGCAGGTGAAATTACTGGATATGCTTGAAACCCAACACTGATATAGTCGATTGGATTTGAATTCTAACATCATTCTTAAATGGAAGGTAATGTTGGAAAGCATGCTATCGGAAAATGCTTTAGGCAATTTGTGTGAAAGAGACCACCTTATTTATATATTTAATCACTCATCTGAATTGCCTTTCATTAGCCTACTCGAGCAACAATGAAATTGATGGAATTGAAAGGGGTTAAGCCCCGCGAAACACTAGAAGCTGCATGCAATTAATGGGAATTGTAATTAAGTATTGATGTAAGCTAATAAGTCCCATTTATTCTACACAATCAGGAAAAATACAGCAGGGAGTGGAACGCATACGTGCTCAGCATCACTTTTTGTCATAACAAAACCTGTGCCTTATTTTGTGAATTCATATTCAAGAGACATACAACTGTGTATAGTACCTAGTGTTTCAATGGCTTGGGCAGGAAGGTTGTACTGTCATGGCTAGGATAAGAGTGCATGTTGGTCTGACACATGCCACAGAAGAGGGATGCAAGTCTTTGGGTCTCAGGCAAGGTCACTTTTCAAACAAGCATATCTCACTGGCCTACCTCAGCTGCTATGCTGCTGCCAGGGACATCCATCTTAGTGTCAGTAAAAAGATGTGTATGTGAGTTATATCAGTCCTACCAGAGATACTTGGGCACAGAAAATGAGTTACATGTCTGTAAGCTGTGACTTAGGGGAAAGCTAAAGTCTTCGCTGGCAACCACCTCTGGTGAGTATCAATTCATCATACCGACTGAGGCAGGAGGGAGCTGACAAACAGATAGAACAGATCGTTACAAAATAAGGCTTCAGACAGTGTACACAAGCTTAATCATAATAGCTTTCTGTGATGAGAGCCGAGGGATATAATGACAGAAATGCAGAGCTGCAGGATGGCACAAAATAGGATGAGATCTGCTTGACTAAACAGACAAAAATGATGTGATTTAGACTGTCCATTTAGTAATAATAATAATCACAATCATAATAATAATAATAATTAAAGCTGCAAGTAGCGATTAGCAGGGTCAAGTTTCATGACAAGGTCACAGGATCAAACAGCTGTCTAACAATGGTCAAGGGTTTCATGTATGTTTCTGACAGATGTCTAGACATGTGTTCCAAGTTTCATAATGATGGTGCCAACTGTCTTTGATTGATATGCATTTGTATGATAGGCCACGCTGACAAGCTCAACACTATGGCCAACCATGACCATTGTTTAAGATATTGGCTAAGACTGTTCTCCAGGGCATGTGTAACAAATATCATGACATTTGGTGAACCACATCAAGAGATATCAAAATATGGCATTTATGGCGCCGCCTTTATGTTGATTTGGCTTTAAGGGTATGACTGAGAGCCTAATGGACCTGTGTACCCAGTTTCATCATGAAATTTTCTTTGACTTATAAATGTATATATATTTTTTTTTATGTATTGCCATGCAATCAACTTGTCAGTATTATGGTATCGTATTATATGCTCTAAGCAAATTATGGCTTCAGTGCCTTGCTCAAGGACACCTCGACACGTGGCCAGCCGGGGTTCAAACCACTGACCTTGCAATCATTAGACGCTGGCTCTACCTCCTGTGCCACTGCCGCCCGTGAGAGGCCATGCCCCTCAACAATTCATTGGTTAAACTCATTGATGCTACATACCAAGTTTGCTGCAGAAAGGTCAATAACTGTAAAATAACTGTAAAAGCCTTAGTGTTTCATGTGGAAAACCCATCAAGATGGAGCTTGATGGTTCTCGAGGCATTTCTCAAGTTTCATGTCTCCAGCATGAAGTATCTCACAGAAAATGTAACGACTGAATCGTCACAGTGATAATAAAAACAATACGCCACATAATATGGGCAAACATCCATGTTGTTAATGATTGTTTCATTTCATTTGAGAATTAAAAACCCGCATAAAGCTGCTGCAAGTTAGATTCATCAATACATTTGCTTATTTCCATTGTGGTTTTGGAGATCCCAAAAATTCAACTATAAAATAACTTACATGATACAAGTGAGAAGGAAACACTAACCCTGGTCATTCTCAGAAGAAAAACAAACCTTTGAGGGGCTCAAAGATGGTCTTTCTTAGGGGATCGCCTGGTGTTCACTGAAAGGGTCTGTGTTCTGCCGGAGTTTTGGCTAGGGGTGCTGATCCACACACAACCAACGTTTGTAAAGCTGGCATCTTTGTTCTCTTAAACCTGATTATGCATGGCAGCGCAGGGTACTCTGCACCAGCGCTTCTTCTTTTCACAGGGATGACATCAGGGGAGATACTGCCTCAAACCGGACTTTGATGCTGAGGTTTTACATGTCTTATTATACTGCCAGAGCGATGAACAGAATGTTCTGGAACATATTGCTGAGAGAGATAGGGGGGAAGAATGAGGAATGCAGACTGAGAACCAGATCACCTTAAGAAATCTTATGATTACCAACTTGAAAGTGGGAAGCTTCATACGCAGTTCATTTCCTGTAGTAAAAGTATCTCAAGGTACATACTGTATCTCCAGAAGGAGATGATGTTGAACATTAAATGTTCAACATCATTTCATTTTACATTATGGTCATTTTCAGTAGCGAGGCCATCCTATATGAGTTGTGGGTAATTCACAAGTTTGATCAAATGATGAAAAGCCAGCTCTCTTAAAAATATCCCAGTTGACGGAATTGTAACAGTCAAAGGAACCAGACAGAATTCTCAAAGCACATTTGGCATTGGTTATTCATTCCCTCATTGTATACAGTGTTGAATGTATCAGAGTAGTTCTACTATCCATAATTTAAAAACCATGGCTGTGATAAATGCTTTGCTGAAAGTATAGTGTACACTGTACAGTATATCTTGCTTGCTTTAACTAATGCATAGAACGGGGAGGCAGGAGACTGGAAAGCATCCAGTATGAATGAAGATGGAGTGGCTCCTGAGCTGTTCAAATGGGCAAGTGTCCTTTCTATGATATCAGGGTAAAAATGTGTGTGTGGTGCTCAATATGGCAAGTAACGGATAATATATTATACTCAGAGTCATGGAGTCATTGCTGCTATGCTGTTGATTTAACTTGCTAATTAGACAACTGAACTCCTCTATTCAGCTGTGCCAGCATCGAGATAATGGATGGCTCATCCCTGGGAAGTTGAACAGCATTTACAGAGAGGCATACAACCCAAAGCAATCTGCATAAACATAAGATGCAAACCTAGATTGATGAGAGTAATAGTAATTGCTGCTTCATGGGGTCGTCATGTTATGAATGATGTCTTCCCACGCACATTCCATCTCTCTTCTTTAGTGAGCTCTGTATTGTTTTTCCTCTTCTCAGCACTATCAGGGTTGGGTTGGTGTGGAGTTACAGAGCTTGATCAGGCGTTTCCCTGCATGCTGACAGTAGGCTACTTTAGGTTGTCGCCTCTTCTGTTCTTCTAAAGGGACAAGACAGGACTTCTGCTATCGTGCATGTCTCTAGAGCCAAGAGAAAGGTGCAGCAGCAGCGGATACTTTTTATCCTTTCAAAGTGCTGGCTCAGATAGCTCGCCCCATTAATTCCAGAAGCATACAATAGACAGACAACCCAGTTTGGTGAATGAGTCTCCATTGCGGGTTTAGTGAAGGAGATTAGATCAATTCACCAAGTAATCTTCAGGTTTATCATGGGAATCTTTTCATCAAATATTGGCCAAAACGAGTTGGCGCTCGCTCTCTCTCTCTCTCTTGCGCGCACACACACACACACACACACACACACACACACACACACACACACACACACACACACGCACGCACGCACACACACACACACACACACACACACACACACACACCCGCACACCCGCACGCACGCACGCACGCACACACACACACACACACACACACACACACACACACACACACACACACACACACACACACACACACACACACACACACACACATAACCTACTTAATGTAGAAACGAATTGGGTCTCGGAGCTTGCAAGCCAATTTCACATTTGAAGTGATAGAAAATCAGTTGAGGGTATTCGGTCGGCGCTTACGCACAGCTGCTCTAGACAGGCTATTTCAGTCTTGTTTAGGGCAAATTAAGGACCGAATGCCTGACAGCACCTGATTAAGTGGAAGATTTACTCTCGGACAAAGTGTGGAACCATCTCATAGTTTACTCCAAGCATTTCAGTTGCACCCATCCCTGTGTTGCCATACCGTGAGCTTAGAATTATAAGGTTCTATCTCCGTTTAGGGCAGTTCAGAGATATTGAGCGTCAAAGTTTTTACATTCCATTATGTTTTGTGAGATGGAACCGTTGTATTTTATGACTTACTAACTCAAAAATGTAAACTTTAAAAAATAAAAAAACACCACACAGGCATTAATAAACACCTAATGGGTCAGATTCTCAATTTGGACAAAAATGGAGATAGAACCTTATAATTCTAACGTCACGATACCCTAGCCTACCCAAGTGCGCCCACCTAGAAACGGAGAGGCTACCATTACCGTTATGACAAGTTATATATAACATCACGATGATAACATGACTATCAACGTTTACATTTTGGAGAGAACAAATGCCCAAATCCATCCGATTGTTTTACTCAGTTTGACTTCCACATGACTGCTTTATCTCAAATAAACATCATACATGTAATCAGAAGTGAGAGAAAGAACATGCATATTCATAATTACCATCTGTTAGACCGAATTGATAGCCTCTCCGGTCCGGGAGAGAAGGCGCGTAAAAGACCTCTCTGCTCGACGCTGCTCCATAGACACTGACTGAAGGGGTCTCACTTCAGCATCGGGACGGGTTGGCTCGGCTGCTCATCAACAATCAATGCCCCCAAAATATCATTCGTGTTTAACAAAACACGCTCTGACTCTCTAACTTATTCTCTGTCCACTCACGACTCCGCACCCCGCAGGCTACCCTGCTGACGTTCTGCAGAGTCCGTTTCAGACAGTGGCGCTTCCAATGCGCACTCCGCATAGAGTGTCCTCTGTGTGCGTGTGTGCGCGCGCGCTTAGTTCCCCTGTCGCTTTAAAATATCCAATTTCATAGCCACTGCCCCTCAGGGCATCTCTATGCTGGACTCGATGCGATTCTTTTCTTGCCTGGAGCCATCAGGAGTTGGGTAGCAGCCGGGGGTCTCTCCTTGTGCGATCTCTCCTTGGGGCTTGGGTGGGTCTCTGATGGGGTTGCTGCATAATGTCAACCCGACAGCGTCCGTGATTGCGGAGAACAGTCAATTCCTCGAACATTCAATAATAATAATAATTCATAATTCATAATTCATAAATTTCCCTAAAACCCCCCTTAACATTCACATTCAGACAGCATGTAATAATGCTTTAACGTGCATGTTCGTGAGGTCAACGAGGTCAGTATTCTAATTGAGTGATGATGAAGTGTTTTACCTGACCTTGAAATATGACCCTAAATATATGCACATTTCCTATTCATTATAGCAGTCACATGTGTGATGCCTGTAAATTCCAAAGGGGTGATAGCACATGGCATGTTTGATAATGGTATGGTAGTATCTTCTTTAGTGATATTATTATTACTACAAGTGTCTACTGTTTTTAACGTGTGTGCTCGTTGTAGGTAATCATCATTTCGATTAACCTGGGGGGGAAAGTAAGAATTCCAATTTTACCGTAGCGTTTGAAGATACATCAGATATTTATTTCGAGTTACACTACGTAATAGTGCATTATTATATATTATATAGGCCTAATAATAATAATTAATAATAATTAATAATAGAATTGAACTACAGTCCGGTGCACATTTCCTTGATTACCCATGATGCTTTGGTTTTGCGTGACGCGTAGAGAGGCCAGTCAGTGAGGAAGGACATGCATTTCATGCAAAAGTACGATAGCAATAGTTAACGATAACAATTATAGTACATTTATTGCTTTTGCATATTGACAACATTGTACTTTGACTTTTGTAGTCCTCTCATTTCCCTTCTAATACGTTTTAAAGGACGTTTAAATCAGGAAGTGACTAACACGCGGATCGCCCTGCTGTGTGTGAAACATGGGTGACCCACATCTCAGGTTTCTCATGAAAGCTTCGCTGAGGTATCAGAACCTTTGTCCAGAGCAATCGCGATTTCTCATGTAAGTTCTCTTTTTGTTGCAATGACTACATCTCATTTATTTATATCTATGTCGCTCGCATGCACATTGTTTTTGATGTAATGACCCCCCGGCGAAGCTAGGTGGCAGAGCTTGCCCAATGAAAATCTCTCTCTCGCTCTCTCGCTCTCTCGCTCTCTCGCTCTCTCTCTCTCTCTCTCTCTCTCTCTCTCTCTCTCTCTCTCTCTCTCTCTCTCTCTCTCTCTCTCTCTCTCACACACTCACACTCACTCTCACCCTCTCTCTCTCTCACTCTCTCTCTCTCTCACTCTCACACACTCTCTCTCTCACTCTCTCTCTCACTCTCACACACTCTCTCTCTCGCTCTCTCTCTCTCATTCTCATCTCTCTCTCTCTCTCATTCTCATCTCTCACTCTCACTCTCTCACTCTCTCTCACCCTCACTCTCTCTCACTCTCACTCTCTCTCTCTCTCTCTCTCACTCTCACTCTCTCTCTCACTCTCACACACTCTCTCTCTCTCAGTCTCCCTACTCTCTCGCTCTCTCACTCTCACTCTCTCTCACACTCTCACTCTCTCGCTCTCTCTCTCTCTCACTCTCTCATTCTCATCTCTCTCACTCTCACTCTCTCTCACTCTCTCTCTCTCTCTCTCTCTCTCTCTCTCTCTCTCTCTCTCAGCTTGTTCTCTCCTATTCTTTCTCAATGGTTGCACAGGCTGTTGTTCTTGATGAAGTTCAGTTTGTCTCTTAGGCTACATGTTTGAATTGTACTGCCTCTTTGCATGAGTTCCCATGGCAGGCTATCAGATGAGACCCAGCAGGTGAGAGTGTGCCATTTGGTGCCAGTCCCTGGCAGTGGATGCCATCCCGTGGGCTACCCCCCAGACGAATACAAGCTGGGAACAGCAAGCCCAAGAGTGTTTGAGCTCTACGGGATGTGTATGTGTTACGGGAGCCCTACTCCTTCATGATGCCAATATCTGTCGATACAGTTCCAACATATCAGTATGCAGAGGGTGTTAACACTGAACTAAGGGCTAACACTGGATAGCCTTTACTTTAATTTAATTAGTTATAACAACAACATGAAGTCCTCCAAGAGAGGCTGAATACACAGCCTCCTCTTTTAAACAGCTTGGTTTGACAGGGAAGCAGACTGCAGACTGCAGACTAGTGACAGTTTATAGTAAAAACTCAGACTTGGTCCTAGCCCACCAATTATGGGTATTTTAAGTTGCAGTAGAGTACATGTCGCATGTCAAGCCTTAAACAAGCACCATGTTAAGACTTATCCCTCTACATATGTGTGTTATGTCAACACTAGAAATCATCATTGTATCCATGATTATAGGGTTGTGTGGCTCACCCTGTGATATAATTTCCATTATTCATTCAGGAAGGTGTTTAGGGATGTTGATGCCCAGTTGTGTGTCCATGTCCATGTTACTGTGCCATGTACATGTTACTGCAAAAGAAAGGCTAGGCTTAAATCATGTTTTTCAAATAGGTCTCCTTCTAGGCCTATTTCTTAATTTCTTTACCCTTTAAAGTTCAGTCAATTTTGACTTACGAGCCAAACCACTTTTCTTCACCCAGTCTGCTAGCTTTTTATTTCTCACAATGGTGACTGCATTATACATTTGAGCCTTAGAGGCCAAAGTAATTTCTCTATCTCTGTCTCTGTGTGTGCGTGTGGCCGTGTGCGCGTGCGCGTGCGCGTGCGTGTGCGCGTGCGTGTGCGTGTGGTGTTTACGTTGGGTGTCAGCCAGAGCTCCCAAATCCTCTGGCCTATTTTTACTCTCACCAGCCTGAGCCAGAAAATGTGCGGTGAGAATTTAAGATGGCAATGAAAATAAGGTTTTATTAGGAAACAATCAGTTTATTCTCCCCCAGTCAGGATAAATAATATGGATGTATGTAGGCTATTCAGGCTAGCTTCTTTTAGCTGTTAAGATTTTCTCCAGATTCTCGTTTCTCTTTGTAAAACACTGATTATAGGTGAAGTGTTGGTCTAATCTAACTGATATTGCAGCTGTCCATGCCTGGTGCCTAGAGTTAGCCAGTGTGAAATATGCTAGTAAGATCACATTTTCAGAATTCCACCCCAAAGGACAGGCTGACTGATTTCAGTTATTTCTACACCGTATCCCAAAAAAAACTAAGGAAAGTCTTCAGTCAAACTAATCCTCTATCAATTTGATTGCAGGACATTAAACGAAAACAATAAGCTGGCTTTGACTAGGCAAAATGATGGCATGCACTGTAGACATGGTTGGTGAGCATTAGGTCCATTTATCCACAGCAGCCCTGCATACTTTGGGAGTTGCTTGTGCTGTTTATTTCCACTTATGGTTTTTTGCCGGGCGTCATATGGTTGTTTGTTTTGAGTGGTTTTGTCATTACTCACATGTTCTGTCCTACATTTCTGGGGGTATAGTTGCCTCGTCTGACGCTCTTCACCCTCTGTCAGAGCCCTGCGTGTGTGGTTGTTGTGGGGATGACTGCGGTCTTACTCACAGTGCCAACGCGCGTGGTTTCCTGTCAGCTCGTTGAGGAAGGTATGTGAGCTATGACGGACTGAGCCCCAGCTCATTGGATGGTCAGAGACCCAAGGCACTGTGTGCCCCCCCACCCTCACCCTCGCTTCTCTGTAATTCCCTCCGCCTCCCCCTTCCACCATCAGTCGGCTCTGGGCCTTCCAAGCGCTCACCCTGCCATCTGTAGGGCCGCCGGGTTATGGAGGGGGGGGGGGGAGGTGAGGGGCTCTGCCACACCTCTCACTCTCCCCTGTCAGCACAGCTAAGCCATTGTGTCTGACCCTCTGAGCTATTACCGGAGGTTTTGTCATAACGTTGTACAGGGTGTTCCTCTCTCCGGGGCTGTCTGCTCTGTGATAGTATCGGGTGTCCACAGAAGAGGACCAGCTCCAGCTTTGACTGCCTTGTTGATAACATCTCACCCAAAGAGCGGGATGTTTATCTCAGCTCTGAAGTATGCTCTTAAAAGGAGAGGCATGAGAAGTATTTTAATTTGTTTAGAGTGGTGGAGAGCCCTTACGGTATCCTATCCCCCGGAGCTTGCTCATCAGACGAGCAGGATGCCTGCTGGGTAGAGAGCCAAGGGGTCTTTTCTGAGGCTGAATTGGGCCATTAGGAGGAGGGTTTAGCAATTTTTAGGAGGAATCTGAGATCGTAATCCTGATGAAAACAAAGCACTTGGCTTGCTGTTGATGTCGTGCTTCTCACACTTCAAAACATCTTCACGCCGGGAAATTATCATCCTAACATTGAAGGAGCAGTCTGTATTGAAATGTTCTAGGCCTAATGTCTGATTTAATGTAGGCCCGTTGTATGATGTTTTTAAGCAGATGATATCATGAATTTTAAAGCAGATCGCTTTGGATCTCATAATATGTGCTAATGATTATGTTTAGCCTCCATTTATAAGAAGCGTTTGGGGAATCAGTCAGGCCGATGTTAGATGAAACACATCCTTCTACCGATGGAAATTGGGTCTTTCTCTTCCAGCACTCTTTCCGATATCTCTGCGCTCTAATTTCCCAGACGTATATTTTGTCCCCACAAAGCCGTAACCTAGCAAATAGTAACAGTAGATTAGGGAGATCACTGGACCATAAGTCAGACTGTAGGATCTCTGATCTGAGGCCAGCGACAAAGCCCCTGCTCTTCGCCATTCATGCGTCCGCCACAAGCCTTCTGGCATGAAGGGATTGGCTCTGGGGGCAAACCGCTGTCGCCACAAAAGCTGCAGTGCCGGCAGGGTCAGAGCTAGATTAAAGCCCAGAGCCCCCCCCATCTCATCTCTCCTTCCTGGCTGCACGTGCCGTGTTTGATGCCTGACAGAAAATATCATGGGTCCATTTTAGCATAGCAAGGCTAGTTTTAGTGGGACTTCGGAGAGGCTTTGTCTAAACTTAAATCACCAGAATTAGAGGCAGACTTAAAAGAAAAGACTGTGGGGAAATGAAGTCATTAAAAGCTGCTGTAGCGGTGTGCTATTTGTATCAATCCCCATTCAGATGCAATATGGAAATGCTTTTGCAATTAAACATTGACAGCCCTTAATAATCCCTTAAAGAGAAGTGAAAGAAAAACATCAGTTCTCTTTTCTTTTGGAGAGGACATTACAGGATTTTATAAGAGGCTGTGAATGTTTAATTTAGCAAGTTATAGAAGTCTCGATAAAAGATTGTCCTGTAAAAACTGTCCTGTAATAACCTAACTTTTTCTCCTGTGTTTTTGTGTCTTAGGCAACAGCATCGAAGGGTATATAAAATGAAATGTGAGTTATACAGATTTAAATATTGTATGAATTAACGTTTTTTTCTGTTTCCATTTGTGTTATTTATTTTATATTTACCCTTGTATTTTCAACAATTGCCCATAAAGCAGTGGTGAGACAGGAGGGTAGGAGTTGTCACACAGATATAATAATATAATCCCTGATAATCTTACTGAGGTGGGTAGCTGTCCTCATCAGACTCTCTGTTGACGATCACTTGATCCACCACACACTGATCTCCTGTGGGGGGGGGGGAGGGAGGGAGGGGGAGAGCGAGAGAGAGGGACGGAGAGAGAGAGGGACGGAGAGAGAGAGGGAGGGAGAGGGAGGGAGGGAGGGAGGGGGAGAGAGGGAGGGAGGGAGGGGGAGGGAGGGAGGGAGGAAGAGAGAGGGAGGGAGGTGGAGGGAGAGATAGATAGGGAGGGAGGGGGAGAGAGAGATGAGCACAAAGAGCCGGCTGAAGATGATTTATTAAAATTGAGCCAAGCTGCGCTTCAGAGACAGCTGCGACTTGTCACAGTGTTTAAGACAAGCTGTGTGGGGTAGGACAGATGATTCAGAGGTAAAAAAAAAAAAAAAGCTCCAAATGTTAAGTAAAAAGGTGAGAGGGAGAGATTCTGATCAGAAAAGCTGCTAATCTTATAATAATGTGTTCTATCCTCATTATAACACAATGTTCTCACTGTCTCCTCCCCTCTCCTCCCTTATTCCCACCCCCCGCCACCCTCCTCTCCTCTCCTCTCCCAGCTCCTGGTAAGGGCATCCTTGTCAGACCACACTGCCCCTTCTGCTTTCAATGGCGTCGCCCTGACAACCACCGACTGCGGATACGGCCCAAGCGGCGGGCATCGGCGCGGGTGCAGAAAGTGCTGCAGCGGAACGCCAGGGGCAAGCGTCTCAGCCTGGTGCAGCAGGGCATCCTCCGGAGGTTTAGGAGATCCCCCTCAGCACTGGTGAGACATGTTTTCTCTCAGTCATTTTACATTCACATTCACATTTTAACCAGGGCTTATGTAGGGCAAAGTGCCTTACTCAAGGGCACACTAGTGGTGGTGCTCCCAGGTGGGATTTGAACTCATGACCTTCTGATGACCAGTCCAACTCACACTATCCACAAGGCCATCACTACCCCTGTTCGGAACTCAGTTAATACTTATCATCCCCAGTCCTAGCTGTCAAACATGTTGATGTTTTTCTCCAGCAAATGTCTTCTAACATGACTTTGAAACTTTGAAAGTGAGTCCTGCGTGAGGCATTTTTCGGTTGTGGTATTTTCACGGTCCCGTTTGGAGGTCACCTTGCCCAGTCTTAAAGCAGTTGTTGAAGAGCTACCGGTACACAAACTGTGTGTGCATGTGAGGCCTCATCGACATGTCTATGTCAACACCTCCCAGTGTGAACTGGTAGACACCAGAGACGGGATGAAGGGTTTTAACGTCCTCTCTTTATCGCCCCCCCCCCCTCCCCCGGTATAAGGATAGCCTAGTTTAAGGAGGTGTTATTTTTATTTATTTTTATTGATGTCTCTTTTTACTTTGTTATTTTAGGATTAGTTCATGTTTTTACACTTATGTATGAATAGAATAGGACTGGATTTGAATACGGGCATTCTTTTTGGCCAATGAAAATGTGCGCTAAAAATTGTTACTGTATATTTGGTGAATTAGAGGATTCTGGCACACACTGGTTTCTACTGTCTGCTGTTTTGTCGAACCTTTGATAGATCTACTTTGAGTCCTTGCTTACTACACCCCCCTAACCCCTTAATATAAATTCTGCACATGCACACAACTGTATGTACTAACTTTTTTTGATTTTTATGTTGTTTTTTGATTGTTTATGCAGCACTTGTATCACTCTGTTTCCAGAGGGGGGGGTGGGGGGGGGGGGGGTGTAATGTTTCCCCCATAGCGTCCCCAGTCTGATGGCTGGCCTCAGGGATATTTTTAAATCACGTGTATTTGCAGTATGCAATGCATGCAATGGAAATGGGGCTATAGGGTTCCGCTGAGTGATATGGAAATGCCTTTTGAAAGTCCTGTGAGAGAGGTAGAACTCACATGGGTTCCCCCCCCCCCCCCCCCCCCCCTCATCCCATCCCTCCCGTGTGCTTTTGGTCGTGAACCTCTGCCTCTAGGATTTGACAGGGGGAGAGACGGAACACTGTGTTGCAGGTGTTCTCCTGCCACCTGGGCCTATAAAAGTAATGGAGAGGGTTTGACAGCCGGAGCGGGTCGCAGAGGGACGCCATGACAAAGGAGACAGCAGAGGGAAGGCAGTGGCCTTGGGGGGTTTTCTACAGGCGCACACAGGAAGCCCGTTCGTCTCCAGCTGGAAACGCTCGCTCACACGATTTAGTGAATTATTTTAAGCATCTCCTCCACCGCCGCTATGCTTCGCCCTGCCAGCTGGGTTAGGGACTATTTCCAATGCCCGGGACCAGGGGAGAGAAGACTTAACACTTAGCGTGTACATCCTAACACACTCTCACACATAAACACCCACGCACAAGCACACACACACGCGCGCACATACATACATGCACACACAGTCTCAAGGCTTGAATCTGCTTTCCTCAGCAAGGTTTTTGGTTGGATGAGCTTCTGCTCTCTCTATCCTGTGTCCGTTTCACCGTACTTTATGGCCTAATATGACCTCTGAAAGTCAACGCAGAAAAACACACATGTCATGTTCCAGTTCAGCTAAAGCTGGACTGCCTCGCCGTGTCCCCTCTGTCGGCGGCCTCAAACCCATCTCTCTCTCTCTCTCTCTCTCTCTCTCTCTCTCTCTCTCTCTCTCTCTCTCTCTCTCTCTCTCTCTCTCTCTCTCTCTCTCTCTCTCTCTCTCTCTCTCTCTGTGTTTTTGTATTTGTGTGGATATAAAGAAATTACAATGAATTTAGTCTGAGTAGACTGCTGCTGGTGTGTGTGCGTGTGCGTACATACTGTGCAGGGCCCTGTATCGATCCATTGTCTCTGGGCTCTAGTGTATGGATGTGCTCTGCACCTCCCCCAGTGTGCCACCGCTGTAGTCAGTCAAGAGCAGAGGTGACCGCTGGAGCCCCTGGACCAAGGTCACCCCCACCAGCCTGGCCTGGCCCGGGGCAGCACAGAGAGGGTGAGAGAGAGAGAGAGAGAGAGAGAGTGGATGAAAGTGGTATTAATGGAGTACAGCCTATTAATAGAAGAGTCCATCTGCAATATTGATGTGTGCGTGTGTGTGTGTGTGAGTGTGTGTGTGTGTGTGTGAGCGAGCGAGTGCGTGCGTGTGCATTTATTAGTTTTTTACTTTAGGCTATTGTGTATGCAAATGTGAGCGTTAATACTGTATGCATAAGTGTGAGAGCACCTGTAGGGTGCAGGGTTGCAGTTCTCACTGTGTGCTTTGTGACTGATGTTCACGGTTCCTCCCCAGCCAGGCAGAGGTACAGGACGTGCATGGCAGTGGTCCCCTAAGGAACGTCTCTGACTGTTTTCTATCCTTTTGTATTTCACATTGTATCAAGACCAAACGAAATGAGGTTCTATGAATATATATACAGTATGAATAATGCAATGACATCAAGGTCAGACGAGGTTGAGACTTGTTTTATGACCCCCTGTTAGCATAGCAAATATCGTACCTTTTCCCTCCATGTGTGATTTAAAGCGCAACGCAGGTGCTGTTCACATTCCAGGATGGTAAACCGTGGACCTGCAGAGGATATTATGCACAGGTCCAAGGTTGAGTTGTCTGTCTGTCTGTCGGTTTCTGCAGCCTGGCTGTACTGCTGCTGCTGATGCACAGATGAGCTGCACTGAAATCCAGAGGGCGGTCAAATTGGGATGGAGGATGGCTGCTGACCTGCGTTCATGATGAAATCTAATGAAATGGCTGAATAACTTTGTGTAAAGGCAGTGCAGTTTTATGATTGGTCATTCATTTTTAACGTTTCCTTCACGGTTGGGCGATATTTCATCCACCAAAGGGCTCATATGATAGAGATCAAAAGCAGACAGTGAGTCTTATGGGGCAATCTGGTCAATTCTTTCTATATTGTGAAAGTCTGTTGCTAACCGTGAATGTGGAGGCACACTCGTATAACTGTTGATGAAATGTTTATAATGTGACCGGTCAGGTGGTCAAGAATTTTTCAGGTCCCTTTATTTATTGCTGAGGAATACATCCTTTGTTCTCTGTCTGGGTCCGGGACTGCACAAGTTCTCTGAGCCCTACTGCTAGATGTATTGACCACAGTATGCTTTACGTAGGCTAGCCTACTGGAGGCCTGTGCCCATGCCAGAATCAACAGGTTTGAAGGAGCTGATGAAAGCAGGCTCCTTAGGCAATGGCTCACCTTGGTATTCAATAGCAGGCGATGCATCTCTCAGTATTAGGGTCAATAAGTAGAGTGATAAGGGATCACGTGAGACTACATTTCAGGCATAATTTTTCTCTTTGCTGTTTGACGAATTAGATTTAGATTCAACGTTATTGTCATTGCCGAGTACAAGTACCAGACAACGAAATGCAGTTTAGCATCTAACCAGAAGTGTAAATAGTGATATAAAACATGCTATAAAAACATGATAGTGATAGGTACGGTATGGCAAGTACAGTAGTTAGAGGGAAATACAGTTATGAACTGTACAGTATGGTGTGTGTGTACAGATGTATAAATAGTGGCTAATGGCTATATATCAAAGGAGGTATGTGCAATGTGCAAAGATAGGGTATGTGCAAGGTAGTATTTGTAAACAGCAGTAGTGCAAAGGGTAATTGAATTGATTCACATGTGTGTCATCATTGGTATCTTCTTCTGATGTGCTGGAGGGTTTTTGTGTTTATTCTGCTGTGGATTTTAATACTGTATGCACACGTCAGAAGTGTGAGAGCCCTGCAGGGAGCAGTTCTCACCGTGTGAGACTGTGATTTATATTCACGGTTCCTCCCCTGCCAGACAGAGGTACAGGACGTGCATGGTAGTAGTCCTCTAAGGAACGTCTCTGACTGTCTTCTATCCTTTTGATTTCACATTGTATCAAGACCAAATGAAATGAGGTTATATGAATATATACAGTATAATATGTAATAATAAAGTTGAATAATTAGATTAAACTTTATTGTCATTGCAGGGTTCATGTACCAGACAACTGAGAGTCATTGAACCCTATGTGTGTGTGTGTGTGGGGGGGGGGGGGATACTGAGAGTCTGAGTAATATAATATAATATGGTTATATGAATAATGCAATGACAGACACCATAGGAACTGAATAAGAATTGGCCATTGAGACCTGTTTTATGACCGCTGTTAGCATAGCAAATATCGACGGCACCTTTTCCTGCATGTGTGACTTGGAGGGTTTTTGTGTTTATTCTTGTGTTGATTTATAGTGGATTAGGCCATAAAGTGAGCCCTCATCGCTGGGCAAAACAAGCTTTTCTTAGGCTTTGACACGCTGGAGATGTCAGCAATGTCAGCTGATATTGGGCAGGCCTCCATAGGTGACTCTGACTCCTAGGTCAGTTTTATGTGTCTCCTCTCAGTGGTTAAGTTTAGGATTTCGAGAGGGTAAGCTGATTCTGATTCTGCCTCCGGGCACAGAGATAGGAGGAGCCAGACGGTTCACTCCGCCCGCAATCTGTGGAAAAAATAAGGAACGTGTCGTTTTCTTTCCAATGCTAGATAACAGTAGGAAGGCTGTGAACATTAGTGTTTTACTCATGTTTGCACCCTGTCGTTTGCAATGTCAAGGGTCTTACAGTCCAATCTGCGATCCTATCTAAAGCCTATCTATATGTTAAAATAATCATAGTAATAATGGTTTGTAGAGAGTGACTGCTACACTTGTGCACAGTCTCGTGAGATCCTCTGCCCTTGTGGGTTAATTGCAGATTAAACACATCTGTGATACAATTGAAAATATATTCCCACTTACTTGCACTTGGTTGTCCAGCTACTTTCACAAATGTGTATTATGAAATGTTAAACCCATCACTAACAAACCTCTCTGGATGCCTGCAGTGGCCACATTTGCGCGGGGTGGACAAATTGGATTTCACTAACACTGTAATTATTCTGGTAACATTCTATTTACATAATGAGAGAATAATCAAAACCATGCAGAGGACTGGGGCCCTCCAGAACTGGAGATTGATCCCCCTGCTATCAGCTCAGAAATAGCTTCAACAATGTTTATCTGTGTGTGGGTAACCGACACCCACCAGAGTGTTTCCAGAGATGTCAAAATGATCAACGTGGCTGTGTCCACCTGAAGTTGTTTATGGCCCTTATAAACCAATTGTTATCACTTACCCATGTGTATGGGGAGGCTTTTAATGGAGCCTCTCACTACATCTAGGTATGATCCCATCTCTGGACTGGAGTGTCTGTTCCTAGGTGGTCTGTTTTGAAGCTGACATAAAGTTGGTCATCTTTGTTAACATCTTGTCTCCATGGGACTGTTGTGTTAAATACTATAATCATTGTCAAGGTCTTTTTTTATGTTGATTGATTAGATTATAGATATAATTTTTGGTTCCATCCCCCAGCACCAAGAGGACGACATGGCACCCTCTCAAACCATGTGTTTGGGTGACTTCATTCACCCTTGCCACTAAATGAGTTAACCAGAATGCTCCTTTAATGATGTGCATAGCAGCATTACAATCATATAATATGAGCATCATGTTGGTTCTGGTAGGGCTCACTAATAGGGCTTTCACACCGGCAAAGAACCGTGCCGGTTCGCGTTCGGAAACCTCCGAACGTTGGCGCTGTCTGGCGAACGATACACTGGTATGAACGCGGGCTCGTTCGCCAGACAGCGCCAACGTTCGGAGGTTTCCGAATGCGAACGCGAACCGGCACGGTTCTTTGCCGGTGTGAAAGCCCTAAAAGTCAACGCTGCAGCAAGGTAACCTGACAGGACAGCTGGTTCACATATGCAAAAACATCATCACATGTTCAAATGGGACAGAGGCTACAGGCAGCCAGTTAATGCTCCTCCGTAATATCCAACAGTTAACATTGCACTGGCTATGACAGTAAGTTGTGTGTGGCCATCCCACCCTCCACCCATAGCCTCCACCTGCTCAGTTGTTCTGCATGTAGCCTTCTGACGGGGGTTTGATGAGTGGGCTCCCTTCCATATTGTATATTTGTATGTTGTTGTGTATGTTGTATGCCTGCCAAATAGTGTCCGGGTGTCAAAATGCATCCGGATTGGTAATCATCAGGTCTTTCAAACGCATGACAGTGTGGCATGACAGCGCCGCTCTGTATAGGCTAACTCCCTATCTGGAGTAAAACGACCACAACTTCAAATGCAGGCCAGTGGTAGTACAGTACTTTTCTCTGAATGTAGGTGGTACACACAACAAGCTACACTTGTCAACAAGTCATTATGCATTGGTTTACTCCACACGTAACAATGCAATACAATTGTTCATGTTAAACGTGATCCATGACTTCCAGCTACTGGAATGCATGGAATGCATGGAATGCATACAGTAGGCTCATTTATTGAACAAAATGTCCATGACTCAGTTGTTGTCTTCCAGAATCTATTGAATGATACTAATGGTCAAAAAGTATTCAAGCGGGGGGGGGGGTTTATCTGCCGGAAAATAGAGAAATGGCACATCCAATTGTGTTGCCTAAAAAGCATTTCATCAGAGTTGGATAACTTCCCTCATTTAACAAAGGAATGACACAATGACTGTCTATGGCCACCTATCTAAGTAGGGCACCTCTTCTGGAGATAGCCTAATGTATTCCTCTGTTTTTGTAGTTGTTTTTCCTAGCACTTAATGGCGTGTGTGTATGGATTAGATATGTTGGCAGGGATGTGGTGCCAATGACAACACAACGCTGAGAGACATGCCAGAGATGAGTCAACCCATCTGCAGCCTCCGCCCCCTGGGTCTGATGGGTGGGGCAGCTGTCAAGTGGTCTTTTATAAGGCTGGGCTTGCAGGGTGCTTTAGTAAACACTCTCACTCTCACTAGCACACACACAGACAGACCGCTCTGCTCTGCTAGGTCAATCTGGTTCAGCGAAACTCAACTCTCAGACTGCCACCTGTTAAGACTCCCAACATGGCAGCATTCGTCGCGGTGAGTTTCCACAACATCAGCACTGTCAACAGACCTAATTGATAGGCAGGCTGACAATGTTGTTTTGGTTCGGGGCAAGCTATGGATACGATTTTCCATAAGGCAATGTTATAAGAAGATATTTGATTGCTAGGGGTGTCATAGGGATGTTCTATTAGGGTTGTTTTGAGTTGCCCTTCCTTTGGGGTGTTGTTGATTTCATCAGAGCATGTCACATCATCTGTATGATTGGTGATAGAGGGTTCACCATGTGTGTATCGTTGATAATGAGGCATATAACGTTTCAGTGGACTATGTGACACCAGTCTGTTGTGTGCTGTTTATAGGCCAGCTCATAAAACGCCATATGCTCTTTTTACTTTGACACGTTGGATGCCAGTAGTTGTCTTGAATACTGGGAACAATGACATTGAGTCCAATTTGCTTGCAGAAGAAGGTGTACTGTGCTATCATAACATGATGCTTTTGCATGTATTATTCATGCATTTTATTTGCCTGCATATTAGGGGTGCAACGGTTCAGTCGGCCAACGGTTCGGTATGAACCTCGGTTTTTGGGTCACGGTTCGGTTTCGGTACGTGTTTTGTGCTTAAGGAGAAAGAAAATGCTACTATGTATTTACAAACAACTTTACTTTATTTTCCTTATACTTATGAAACTTTAACATTTAGACACATTCCAGAATATGACTGGTATATTGTATAATATACAAAATATAAATATATATAAATAAATAAACACTTTCAAATGTAAAAGTGCCTCTTAGGCTTGACTACTGGTATAGGAGAGGAAGAAATGAAAGTAAAAATGCACTTTATCCATGACAGCTGTACCAGCTGTAGCCTATACGCATTATGCGCATAGACGACACGCGTGAAGCATTTCTGCGACACGCATATCTGTTCACTGTTTTTGTTCCTTCATCGCTGTATTCAATGCCAAAACCGGAATGAATGACCCCACAACGCAGATTTGTAGCAATCCTCAAACTGTTGCCATGTTCTCAACTGTTCTCAACTCCCATGTTCTCAACTCCAGACAAACTCAACCTCTGACTTTGAATGAAACGCAGCATAAACCGAAAACCGCCACGGTTCACTAGTGTATTAAACCGTGAAAGGCGATATAAAAATATATATTCAATATAAAACCGAGAACCGTTGAGGCCCTACTGCATATACATGTATAAGATCATAGCCAGGCGATGTTAACGTGCAAAAGAGAGTCACTACGAGTTGTTTTCTTTTAGGCATACCTCTTTATTTGCCTCCTGAGGTTTGTCTTGAAGTATTTTTCTGCTGTCAGAAGAAGGGATGAGAGGGACAGTGTTGAGTGAGGACTCGGTCTGCCTTCATCTCCCAGGGTCTCATTAAATAAATGTAGCCCTCTGCCACAGCTGGCCATGCGCTGTCAGGTCCCAGGGGCCATTTTGTCAATGTGGTTGATGGTACAGACTGGGGCAGACGATGACCCCTTCATCATGATTGTAATCCAGTTTTTATTGATTGATGGGTGTTTGAATAGAAATAGAATAGTCTTGCAGCAAAGAGATACAAGGAAGGATGGAAGATCAGACAATTACACTGCTTTTATTGACTGTCAGAGATTTAGGACAGATTTATGTGCCCATGTGGCCCAAGTTTGTCTTGTTTAATGTGACCATTTAGAAAGAAATAGTACTTGAGAACATGTTCCTTATCATAAAAGCAGTGTATACTTTTAGAACAGTGAATACGACAAAGAAACCTGGGTCAAAAAAAAGGGTCATGCTCATGCCTGTGGTCTTATCTCTTTCCTTCTCCCATCCTAGATGGCCACCTGTCACACGTGCAATAAGACAACCAGGTACTATGGGATGAACAGGGATGCGATGGCCCATCTTTCCTGGAAGATGACACCCCAAGGCACCCCTGCAAGTGCAAAAACCCCCAAGTGCAAAACCCCCAAGTCTAAGCCCAGAAGCCTTTGGCTCCCAAAGGACCAAAGGACCCCCTGCAGTACGCCGAGGTAAACAATGCCATAGCATCAGTTACCTCATAGAGAACCTCAACCTCTCTACCTCTCTCTACTACATAGAGTATATGTCACACCTCTCATAAAGCTATTCAATTTCTACATCTTAGAACTTCAACACACCAATGACAGGAGAAATAAAGGTATCGATGATCAAGTTAAGGCATTTTGCAAGATCCTTGATATAGTGATAGGACTGTTGTAATCATTGTTGGCTCAACTTTCTGATTCTTACATGATTGTATTTTTGTGCTCCCCCCCCCCTTCCACAGATCCATATCTGAGACCCCCAGTTCCTCCACCCCCAAGCCTGCTAGTGTGAAGAGTCACTTTACACGCCTCAGGAAGTTGCTAACGCTGGAGGACAACCAGAAGAGCCAAAAAAAAGGCGGGCTGAAAGACTTCCTGTCTGCGCTTTGAGTGACACAGGGCTTCACAGTCAGCCCACCACAATGTCAGGCTCTCTAGCCTCACCTGGTTAGAATAGCTCTCCTGAGAGTCAAAACAAGCCTGGGGTAGGGGGTGTTCATCTGTCAGTGAGTGCTACAGCGCCTCCTGTTGAGCTTATTAGAGGGGTACTTTTTTTTCTTCAAACACACAAAGCCCACCCCCCCCCCCCATAATAGAGCTGTCCAAACGGAGAATGGTCCCATAATGGCGGCTCAGAAATTCCACTGTCCATATCGGATGGCAGGATGCCACAGGACACCCAGCGCTCTTCCACAGTGTTTTGGAGAATTACTCCTCATGAGAGGGTTATTTTGAGAGGGATTTTTTTCTTTTCTTACAATCACATTTGAGATAATATGAATAATACATTTACATTTCTTTAGGTTCATTCTTCTCAAGATAATGTGACTTTTTTTCTTGGTTGTCCACATCATTTTTCTTGGTTTATTTTTGTGGCCTTCTCCTTGAGGATGTGTCTTGAACCTGTATCTCACTCTTGTGAGGTCACTAGCCAAGTAGGGCTGATCTGTAGCTTTTTACGTGTATGTGCGGCGCCACTAACTTGTGATCACTATTCCACTAACTTTTTTTTTCTTTTTTTCCCCAGTGTGAATGTTACGTTTTGTAAACTGGTGCACATGTACTAGACAAGTTTATGCGATTTTCATATTAGGATCTAATGTGATTAACTGCAATCAACTGTTTACATTGAATAGGCTGATTGGCCTGAACGGGGGGATAACAAGATTTATTAACAAAACAAACTTTCCTTCAGTAATTGTTTTGTTATTTAATTAACACAACATGGTGTTCATGTTAAATTATTCACTTTTCACCTTGTAGTTAAAGAGAAAGTACATAGTTGTATATATTCACAATGGATTTTTTGACTGTACTGACTAATTATCCCAACAAACTTAAGTTAACATTTATTGAATAATAATGCTGTTTATTTGATTGTTTGTAATTCATGTAATGTGTGGGTCTATCATTGCGCATAAATCCTGAAATACCTCACCTTTGTATTATACCTTGCTTTTCTGAAATAAAAACCCTTTCAGTTTGTAATTGCTGTTGCTGGGTGTTGATGTGTTGGTTATGAAAGTATTTGTTTTTGTGGAGAGTTGGATGGTAGGCTATAGGGGGGCTTTCTAATATGAAGTAGCTTGAAGCTTCATGGAATTGCTGTAGATGATGTTTACTGTATACATCAAACAGTAGTAACAACAGAAGTATCCTTGACAAAATGTAAAATAGGTCATATTTCTGTGGAGATTCAAATGGACTAATGAGTATTGGTAATTACTGTACCCAATGGTATGAAGGGTAAAGGTCTGGGTTAGAATAGTCCTACCAGCTAACATGATTGATTCGCCCAGCAAGTCTTGTCTGCCTGTTGAGAAGTCTGCAATCGTCTCGAGTCGCATTGACCTGCAGGTGGCGCTGGATTTTAAGGTGACCATAAAGCTAACAGGAAGTGTACTCGAGAAGAGTGGCTAAATGATATCACTGGAACATGTATCTTCCCTAAAAGCAAAAAACTCATCAAGTTTGTACTCAAAGCGTTATTTCACTAGCTTTTTGCTGCTCCTTCGCGTTTACCTATGTCAATGCAATGTCGGCTAGAAAGCGATCGAAAGAACACGAGGACAGGGGAGACCGCAAACGCCACAAGGAATCAAAACACGACGTGGAAAAACTCAAGAAACAAGCGAAAAAACTCAACCAACAAGTGCAAAAACTAAAGCACGTGGAGACGTTGTAAGTGGAAATTGTGCTTGTATTGGTGACATTGAACTTGTGTATGAATAATGAATATTATTATTGCTGCCTTCTTCGGTGATTTATGGTAGCCTAAGTACATGCATTGCTAAGTTAGCTTGCTCATGTCTTGACTGTAGCACTGCGGTGCGTGGCCCCATCGGAATCCCGTTTCCTTCCATTATTTCCATGAACCGTTGTCATTATTTAGCAGGGGAAATATGTTACTTGCCTACAATAATCACGGTGACACCTCACGGTAATTGACCCCTAAACTACCAACATATTTACGTTATACGTTGTGTCCCAACGGGGGCCAGACTCAGAAAGTACTTTTTTTTTCGTTCCTAATTTTCCCCCCATATAATTATAAAATCTGTTTTGCACCCTAAAAAGAGTTGGCTTGAACCGTCAAGCTTAAAAGATGAAGACGAGTAGGCTATACTGGTAACATTTATACAACTGTTAGTTCCATCCAAGTGATTTGATTGGACAAGAGGCATTCCATGAGTGCCGATATACAGTATAACAGCACTGGGACTTTTAACTATATGTATCACTCCGCCGCACAGGTGTTCTATTAAATGACCGTTAATTAGACTACAATACTACATTAACGGTCGTTATCTATCAGATTATCTATCAGTGTGTTGGTTTCAAACAAAGATGGATATATTTCCAAATATTACATTTGAGTTAAATGATGAATGGTCATCAGAAGAGGACGAAGGGAAGGGCCTTAATACTTCAGTGCAAACCTTCAGGTGTGCTGATATGACACCAGTCAAAACCTAGACAAATTGGCGAAGAGCAAAAATTAAGCTAACAAGGCAAACAACATGGGCCTTGAACTGCTTTCAGACTTAAAGCTCGCTAAAAGGTGACTGGAGACCATCCCCCGAGAACAGGAAATGATGGAGCAATGTACTATCTGATGTCAACTTGTCTGAATCGCATTCACACATGCCACCGGAGTCCCTAGTGAAACCTAAAATGTTAATATATCAACATCTGAATTGAAGTTCTTTAAAGGCACCCTTTGCAGGACTGTGCCCTTTTCACTGCAATGGGAATTCCAATGACAGAATAGTGTCTCCCTCGCTCAATGCAAACAACTTCCAACTAACACAATGAATCTCAATAATTTTCTCATTTTTATCCAGCGAATCCATCTTTCAGTGTGCACATTTTAGCGACAAGTAGTTAGCGATCTCATAGTTATCTTTACACCAACATAATTGACAGATTTTATTAGCAGCGACAGATTGTGACTTTCCACCACCATAACTTTTAAGACCCTCTGCCTCTGGGTCATCTCCAAAGCTGGTGACGGTTATCTGTAAAAAGAACTTTGTCAGCGACCAAAGTAAGTGAAGTCCATAATCAATATGACAGGAACTATTGGGGCTATGAAGTGCAGTGAGGATGCACAAAATGCAAAAATCTGGGTGTGGCATTGCCAATGTGGGCTGGCTAAACAGTGTCCCCTTTGAATTATGTGGGGGTTATTAGTTTTTCTTGCTATACCCCATATATGTAAACAAAATAACAGGGTCTTCTTGTCCAAAAATGTCTTCCTATACAGGTTGATGAAATACAGCTCTAGTTAGATCACAGTGTTTCTGAATTTATCACATTGACTCTTGTTTTCTTTCTCCCTCTTTATGTAGTTATGAAAAACCTCCCCCTGGACTCATTAAGGTACATGTACATTTTTTGTTGAGCTCACTCTGACAGCCAATTCATCACCGGGATGTATTAAATCATAAAATAGATCAGGTAAAGTAGGTTATGTGCCATATTGCTGAGAAACCAGTCCCAGATAGGCGTGTGTGTGTGTGTGTGTGTGTGTGTGTGTGTGTGTGTGTGTGTGTGTGTGTTTGTGTGTGTGTGTGTTTGTGTGTGTGTAAGCCTATTTGGAGGTGGGTCTCCCGGCTGTGCACTGTGGCATGGCAATGGGAACTGGAAATGTGTCGCTGGAAATGTGTCTACCTGAAGTCCACATTTGGTTGACTGTTTTTGTAGGAGGATGAGTACAAACCTGAGGACTGTATTCCTGCTGCACCAGGAAATGAAGATGCCAGGGACTTCTTGGCGCATGCGCCCACCAAGGGCCTGTGGATGCCCCTGGGGAAGGAGGTGAAAGTTATGCAGTGTGAGTACAAGTGAGATGCTAGGACTGCTGCTAATAAATCATTAAATATAGCATTGTATGTGAGTACAGGTTTTTATCCTATTCAGCACGGGAACTCTAGCCCAAATCCTGATAAGGGGTCCATTTCCTTTTATAGTTCATGGTTCAAAAACATTCTGGTGATTTATAGTAATGTCCCCAAATTATGGGCAAGACAGACATGAAGACAATAGGCCTATGTTGTGATTGTGCTTCGTGTCCTTTTACGTGTACACTATCACAATATTAGCCACCCTGTGAGAAATCAACTTCATTACTGATCGGGACTTATCTTGTCATTCAAATGTCCTGATGTTCTTTCATTACCTCTCCTAGTCCAGAGGGTGTCACTTGTGTTCCCAGTGCGAATGAAAAGATGCTAGGTTTCATGGACCCATCAGTTTAATTAGCTCAGCCACAGAGAGATTCACTTCTGTTCCGCTGTCACTGAGAGAACAGTTTCATCATTTTCCTCATTAATTCCTCTGTCCTAGTAATTTTCATGGTATGCTATGCAAGGGACCCACAAAGCACACAGACGCTATTTACAATGTCTCATTTGTTTCCTCGGTGGAATCCAAAGGCATTGTTTGTTCCAGATAATACTTTAGGAAAATATTTGAGTTACAGATAAATGGGGGGAAAAATCATCTGTCTTGAAATTATTATTACTCTTTTCTGTCACTCATCTGTCAAATGGTGAATATGTTGGCACTAATCAAGTCAATAGAAAGTGATTGTGATGATGTTGGATGTTCTGCTTGTGCAGGTTGGAGATGCAAACGCTATGGTCACCGGACAGGAGACCGAGAATGTCCCTTCTTCATCAAAGGAAACCAGAAACTGGAGCAGTTCAGAGTGGTGAGTCTGCAGCTGCAGCCAGCATACTCATCTCCCAGACACAGATTCTCTTCACTTCTCCAGAAGTATGCCTTTGTGCACTCCTCAGTATGGATTGAAAAAGAAAGGATTAGTGAAAGACATGTGCTGGAAACTCTTCAGAGCCCATGCTAACATCAATCCAATTATTTTTTAAATCATGAGGCGTGGAATGAACAAGACCACACTTTGGGGAGAAGGGTTAGAGAGTGGAACTCAGTGTAAACATATGTGAACCTCACAGTACCTTTTTTAGTGTTGCAGTACCTGGGGGCGTAATAGTGCCTGCTGCAGAGGATTCACTGTAGGCCAATACCACTGCAATGATTACCATAAGTGCAAGTGTATCATATTTTCATTTGTTCCATTGTGATACAACCCGATTTAAAAGTGCTGATACAGCAGAATATAGTTGAATGGATGAAAATGTGTTTAGTTGAAGCAAATAGCAATACCTGCATGAGGTTGTGCCTTGTAATGCTTGTTATCATTGAAGCGTTTACAGTGATTTTTGGTCCCTTGTTAACGGTTTTCAGTGGTTGTAAACTGTATATTTCTTGCAGGCACACGAAGACCCAATGTATGACCTGATCAGAGAAAACAAACGGAATGAAAAAGAAACAAGGTAACATCTCTATTAGGTGAGATACTAGTATCTCACATAGTCTATCATCACACTCACCGTTAAATGTCTGGGTTCATCACCAAAATAAAAGCTGACCATCTCACAACATACTCAGACATTTTGGGCATTGCACGTGTGATTAGTTCACTGTTGTTGAATTCAAGAGATTAAGCCAGTTGCTAGGATTAGATTGGTCAGTATCGCTCAAGGTGTGTTTTAAGATTTTAACAGACCATCAAGCATTTACAGTAGATCACACCTTTCTGATGCAAACTGATTTTGTGCAATGTCTATGATCTGGAAAGTGTGTCAGCGTGGCTGGCTGGCTCTCTGTGCAGGTTTATATGAAATACCTTCTGACAGGAGGATGCCAGAGTCGTTGTCTCCACTGTTGGGAGTTGGCAGTGAGGCTAGTCTGGTGCATAGAGGTCATTTAGAGAACAGTGCCGGTGTAACATGTCTGTGCTGCATTGATTTAGGCATGCCATTTATAGCATTGGGTCCTACCATTTTGTCTGTTTTGTGCACAGCAATACTCAGCTGTAGTGACTAAGTAAACACCCCGACTATTCAGTCTCTGACAATCCAAGTCTGTAGTCAGGGTGTGGTTTTTTAATTTATTTTTGTGGAAGATTAATGTGTTTTTAAGTACAGAGAGAGATTGACAACAATACAACAATGGGCAATGTTATCTGACAAAGCATTGATGATTGATGAAGTTGAGTAATTACAAGACTGAAATGTTATTCAGATAGAGTATGATTGGTGACGCTGCTACCGCCTACCTACTTACAGTACATTGTATTTCAACTCGGAGGTTGACTGGAGTTCTGCTACATGACCTGGTGGGAGTGTGTGATTTCAGGTATGATGTTTTTGAGTGTGAAGTGACACCAGTGGATTGGGCCAGAGGAGCCTGTCCCGTGGGAGAGAAGGTGTCAAAGAGCCTGAGAGTGTGGCACGGTTCTTTGGGACTGTCAACTTTCAAAAGAACAACGTTCCACTGATGAATAGTTGAATAGTTGCAGTTTGAGCATCGCACGGGAACTGCTTTTGAAGTCGGTTGTTGTTTACCAGTTTCTAGCACTGTTTTGCTCTGTTTCTCTGAGCAAAGCGATTCAATTGGAATATGCTGTAGTACATTCCTGTGAAATCAAAGAAAGTGTGTGCCTCATGCCTCGGTCTTGGAATTGTTTGATAATTTAAAAAAAATATTTTATGAACATAACAGTCCTCTGTCCCTGAAAGTATTCTGACATTTGTATATTTGATCTTTGTCTTGTGTGCTTCAGAGTTACTGTGCTGCCTGAAATGAGTTCTTGTGACCTACTTGCCACCAGCTGTGGACACCTGTAATCACCCATATGCCCATACTACATGTACTGGCCAGCTGTCAGCTGACTATTACTTTTACTCCCCATCACCACATAAGACCTTTCTTAGTAAATTAATAGAAATGACAGATTCTATAGTCTTCCTGGATTTTACCAGAACAAAGCCTGATTTGCAGTGTGACTAATGTGTGTGGTGTTGTTTCTGTTACCATGGCTCATTTGAAAAAGAGGCTACTGTCTCAATATGACTACCCTGGTTAAATAAAGGATAAATAATGATGTTGGGAGTTTTGTGTGTGCTCACTGCTTACTTACCGTATGTTTTCTGTCTCTCAAGGATCGAGCAGCTCAGGCAGCTCCTGCAGGACACCACCTCCTCAGATTCTGACAGCTCCTCCTCTTCCTCTACGACCAGCGACCACCATCACAGCAAGAAGAGGAAGAAGAGCAAGGACAAGAAAAAGAAGGAGAAGGAGAAGAAGAAAAGAAAGAAGAAGAGGAAGCACAAGTCCTCCAAAACCAGTGACGGCTCAGAGTCAGATTGACCAATTGGAACATTACCTGGATTGTTCAAATAGAGTGTGGTGGCTATGGGGTCAGTCAGTGAGCAGCCACAGTGGTTCCTACCCAGAGGCTGTGTATGTCCTCACTTGTACACTTTGAAGTGTACACTAGAGAACTCCTTGCCTCCTGCTGCTCCTCCCTTTCTTGGTCAGAATCGTTCAATAATGCATGACTTATCCAATCCGACTTATCCAATCCATACGGTAATTTGCTCTAAGTGAGTTCCTTAGATGTGTAACTCTTTTAGATCATACAGAACTGGATCACATGGAACTCCAGGAAAGCTTGAATGTGTGAACGTCTTTCAGATGAGAAGCTACGAGAGCTCAGAGAGAATGGCTAATGACATGGGAGACTGGGCGAACCAGAGCTGAAATGAAAATTATTGTTCGCTTGGGGGTTCCGATCCAAGCCTATGAATGCTTCCTGTTATATTTTTTCCCCATTAAAGGTTGGATGTCTGAATACTTAGATAAATATTTGCAATGAGTTGCGGTTGGAATTTGCATATTTTATTTAATCCAGCCCCAGAAAGAGGGGAGAATGTATTTCAATGTGTTCTCTGTGAATGAGAATAAATAGAGCTGCAAATGAGGAAAACATTTAAATGTTGTTGTTGATTTGGTACTGTGCCTTTTCTTTTACCACTAAACACATTTCAGGTGTTTTATTATCATTTGTAATTCATTCAGATAGGCTAGTTACAATAGGAATAGTGAAATAAGCATTACTTCTAGAGGGAAAAAATAGCACTTTTTTGTCTTGAAAGTCCTCTCATAGGGCTTTCACACAGCCAAGGAACCGTTCCCGTTCCCGTTCTGAAACCTCCGAACCTTGGTGCTGTCTGGCGAACCAGCCCGCGTTCATACCAGTGTAACCAAAACCATCCGCGTCATCAACGCTGGGTGATGAAAGGGCAGGATAAACATAAATGTGCGTTCGTGTGTGTGTGTGTGTGTGTTTGTTTGCTGAGCATGTGAGGAAGATAGAGAGAATGATGAGACTCTTGATCTTTTTTTTCTTCTTCTTTATCACTAATGATTAGATTTAGATTACATTTTGTCTCCTTCCTTCTAGCTGGTCTTTGCAGCCTAGAATATGACACTCCCACTGACGACGTGACTGTTCTAGGTTTTGGTTCCCGCTTGAGAACCACTATTTTCTGGTTCCCACTGCGAACCAACTTCTCAGGCTCTGAACCAATTTACGTGCCGGCCGGTTCCATGAAAGGGAACGCGAACCGGAACGGTTCCTTGGCGGTGTGAAAGCCCTATCATTAATCTCAGGGTACTTTAGGGAGTGTTACTCATGTACCATTTTGTAGTCAGTAGCACACACCCTGCAGGCCACATCAAAACACTTCACATTACGTCTCATTATTGAGTGATCCATTTAGAAATTGGCCCTAGTGACCCTGATAAGAGGACTGTTTAAACAATCCATTGGAGAATGTGTTTGAATTTTTACAACTTGCAAAAATACTAGGATGGTTAAGCCTAAAGGTGTGTTTGTGTCATGTATGTATGTACGGTATTTAAATGTTTCAGTATTCTGGTACAATTCGTTTTGAAAATAGGTGTTCAGAATACAGATACTTTTATAAATAAGAAAATAACATTGCTAATACTTTGTACTGCACAGTAACTACTCAGCTGAATGGAGAAAAAACATTGAAGATAATCTGACTGCGCCATGGTTTTTCCCCACAGTGTGGCTGACAGGCAGGCAGGAGGCAGAGCAGGCAGGAGGGCTGAAGGTGGAGGAAAGTAGGCTTTCAATTACCGGCACCATTTTAAAAGTCAAAGAAGATTAAATCACTTCATCTTTTTATGCTGAATCTGAACATTTTTGAATGCCTGTTTACAAATGTACATTTTGAATCATGTATTCAGTCTTCAGTACCTGAATACATTTTAAAGTGTTCCATACAACAGTGTGTGTGTGTGTGTGTGTGTGTGTGTGTGCATGTGCCTGCATGGGTGCATGTGTGTATATGCTTGTGTGTGTCCTAGTAACAGAAAGTGCCATTTAATACCTCTCCTTCACCCCATCCCTCTCCAGGAGAGGCTCTCCTATCCTACTCTCCATAGCAACTCCCTCCTCTCTCTGGCACTTTGGCGAAAGGCCCCCAGATAAATCAACAGCATTGAAACAGTGTGTTGCTACCACACGTAGTCCTCTCTGAGTAGAACCATGAATCTCACAGATGAGTTTCACTCAGTTCACTGCTCAGAGGGAGCTTCTCATCTGCCAATTTGGGAAAGTCAGAAGAGAAAAGCCTCTTTATTGAATCACTTTGTCTTATAGGACAGGAGAAAGGGGCAATACAATTCCCTGTCTAGTTGAGTTTCAACAATGTTGGAGAAGCTACTCTGAAAATGTATTTAACTAGATTACCAATTATTTTACAAGGGAAGAAGTTGAACTACACTTAAGCTACCCTACACTAAAACTACACTAAATATGCCTAAATATAGTTTATCAAACCAAAACTACTCTGAAAAAGTAGTTCACTACATCCAAAGTAATCCAGTCAACACACCACAGTCAGTTACTGAAAGATAACCAGTCCATTTGACAGAAAGCATGTGATAGAAACGCTCTGAAATCACTGGGAGAGAAAAAGATGGTGAGGTGGAGCAACGTGGGAAACTGGAGGCAGTGAGGGAAGAAATAGTACGGAAATTTGAAGTTCAAAGGCTGGAATAATAATTCAATTCCAACTGTCAAATACAACTGAAACATAGGACCCTTTCACTGTTTACAAACATTGCTGCCTGAATATGATGTTGGTAGAAAAATACCCCACACTCTTAAACAAGACATGGGCTGTAGGAAACAAAATAAACAACTACACTATACAGAATGTTAGTTTTTTCTGCATTCAGATTTCAATGACCCAGACATCGCCTTCTGATTCCTGTATTCATTTTGAGCCACATGGTATTGCTTATCTCCATTCCAGAAATACTTGTACGATTAAAAGAAAGGGGATTATAATTAGTATATTTATTTATTTGATCTTTCTCAGATGAATGCAATCATATGTCATACCACACCTTGGTGCACCAGATGATTTGACAACACAATGATCACAACTCCAACACCCCCAACATGCTGTCTGATATATGATGTGATATATTATGTATGAATAAATCGATAGCCATGAATTATTTACTCAGCTCTCCTCTTAAATGACACTCAATTATGACATAAATGATTGTACATCATATTCCACGTCGCAAATAGAGAGCAAAACCTATTCTCTCACTCAAGTTTTTTTAATGAACTATAGGCTACTGTAGCTTAATACAATGGACTTCAAAGTGAGAGAAATAAGGTTGCTCATCAACTGGGAAGGTCCTGCCGCCCCTTTCAATCATTGTCGGGATGTGTTGTGTTGTTAATGGTCGACGTCCCTCTCATCAGTGGCGGACTCAGGCTGTTTGAAGGGCAGGGGCGAAAAGAAAAAAAGGGCACCTACTGCACAACATGGGACCCCATCAGTGCACATGGTCAAGGTTAGACCATTGGAAGGGCAGCCAATAGGGCACATCCTCTAATTTTGCCACTCAAAAGGGCACTTTAGTGAGACATTTTGCAACTGTGGGGGCACATGGTCAAATTTAGACCATTGGAGGGGCACCAGTAGGGCACATCCTCTCATTTTCGCCACTCAAAAGGGCATTTTTGCCACTCAAAAGGGCACTTTAGCGAGACGTTTTTCAACCGTGGGGGCACCAGGAGGGGCGGTCGCCCCCCCTGCCCCCCCATGAGTCCGCCAGTGCCTCTCATCGCTGCTCGGCGGAGCAGAGAAGAGCCAACCAGCAGACGTCTGGCGGAGGAAAGAGGAAGTGAAAACATCAGCAGCGCTATCTGATCTGTCTGTCCACCGCGGAGGAGAGAGGGAGAACACTACTGTCGCCCGGACGAACTCCCAACATCAGAGAAGTCCGCACGCTTCAGCAGGTTTGTAGAAAACAGGCTTGTTACCTTCACTCGTGTTATAATAGAGGTGATAGTCTTAGGTGTAGGTTACTAAATCATGCAGTTCAGTGTGGTTTTGGCTTATCTCATTTACACGATAGAATCATGACTGCTCAAGAAAATTGTGAATGGTCAGTGTTTTGACTCGCCGAAACGCCTCGCTTACAGTAGCCAGCAAGTGTTACATTGTAGTTACGTGGTATACAGTAGCACCGTTGGCTGATCCGGAATTGTTGTGGGCTAATCCGTTTATTTTGTTTATTTTGTAAGTTATCAGTTTTGCCTACTTTTCTGCAGGAGTGGTCAGCGGTTCTGGGCGCTTTCTTTGATTGACGTGCTCGCTCAGAACAATCCAGTCCTCGTGAAGTTTTAGTGTGGAAGTCCATTTGCGCTTAAATGTTTTGCATTACATTTCTAAAACTGACTGTTGTGAATGCAAACTGTTGTGAATGCAAATTACAAGCAAAGTGGATGCAGATTTTTGTGGATGCAAGATCCATCCAGCTATCCGTGAATAATATGTTTAAAGGCTATTCATGTAAAGACTGGATAGGCGGCAAATTTGGAACCATTGTATTTCATATTTGACATAATTTCGTCCTTTGATGAAAGAGCTCAAACTTCGCTCAGACCGCTGAGGTTTCATCTGTTCCTCATCCTTATTTTATTTATGTAAGCAAATGTCAATTGCAGGAGAAAAGTCGTAGCGTACAGTATCTCCTTCCTTCAGCTTCAATGCATGTGGTTTTGAGCAAGATTTTGTCCATATTTGGATGAATTATTCTATGATGGAGATAATGTCGGTAGCCTACATCGATGTCGAGAACACTCCTTGCAGCTACAACATATCACTTAAGATGTCATTGAATCAACACAGTCCGGGCTATATTATGCAATCAAGGTATGTTTGTTGACATTCTTGTTTTAGGCCAATATCTAAAGGTAGATGGACATCTAGCAGCAGTTTGTCAAGACAGATTGTGTCTCTGACATGTAGATGGAATTATAAGAAGGGGAAATACTTTACATTTGCCCCTATACCTAAACATTGTAATTAGTAACATTGTATTAACTTTCTTTAACTGACGCATTGTTTGTTCATTTTCGATTCAAAGACTGACCTACATCACACAACACCAAATTGGCCTAACAGTGACACACACAGCCCTTTTTATTCAAGCTTCATCAATAGTATGACCTCTGGACATCCCTCGGGCTAGTTTGTTAGCCCTTTTACATGTTCTGTTAGCCACAAGAGATGTTTGTGTTTTGATGGCATTACATCATATCATGTACATAAACACAGTAATAACCACAGAGTACAGCTGCCAGTTTGCTCCAGGGTATGAGTCTTGATTGTAGTTGGATGTTTTTAGATAGGCTTATGCATATGCTGATGGACATATGTTAGGATTATTTTTGGTCTTGAAGGCCACATCTCTTAATGATATTGGCTTACACAAACGCTACCCTGGGGTCATGTATGTTGTCTTAATAAGGCTAGGCCTACATCTTTGATGAGATGGTCTTTTTTTCCATCTGGAGACATGGATTGGGGCTGAGTAGCTAATTTACATCTACGTACATTTTGACAAGAGAAGCCTCTGAAATTAATGTTTGATGAGGTAGAGATTCAGAACTGGGGTCACAAACTGTGGTCACTAGTACCTTACTTCAACTCTACTAAATAACAAAGTAGCTGCACACAGGAATATCCTAACTCTTTAGTACACCTGGTGGATTGGTGGGTCTAGTCTGGAAAGGCCTGACCACCAGTCCAGCCAAGAGTGGGTCATGTCAGCAGCATATACTGGTTTTATGGCTACCTGAGGAACAGTACATTAAAGGAATGTACACACAGAGGAAAAGACTGTTTTATTGGGCGTCTGCTCTCTCGTTTCCTTGCCAGATAAACATTTCTAATCCCCGAGGGTCTTAAACAGAAAAACGACACACAAGTTAAAGTATTAAAAAGTGAATTCTTCAGACTTGGGTTTTCAGCCCATCTTCATTTTAAGGATGCTTTATTAATGGAATTAGACCTCACATGCAGGGTCTTTTGTTTTGAATGCAGTAATCCACAGACCAGATTAGTTTCCTGATTGAAGGTTGGTTACAGTAGTTTCACTCTGGGAGCATGGCTCATTCAGACATGTGCCGTTGTGCATATAGATTACACTCTGCAATTTGGCACCCTCTCACCTCCGAGTGAAACCGTGCCAATTTATGAGCAGCCCCCCTTGCCTGGCAGTTCTCTCTCTCTCTCTCTCTCTCTCTCTCTCTCTCTCTCTCTCTCTCTCTCTCTCTCTCTCTCTCTCTCTCTCTCTCTCTCTCTGTCCCCCCCCCCTCTCTCTCTCTCTGCATCTGTACTCGTCCCAAGGGGAGGCTGTGGTATGTAAATTGTTATCTCATTGTTGTATTCATCCCTTCCTCTGCTATCCGTTTATCTTAATGGCACTGTTTCCTCACCAGAAAAGCAAAAAGCCTTGACTTGCAGGTTTAAATGTTTGCTGCAAAACTTTTTGACAGAAAGTTCACACAGTCTTTTTTTCCCTTTCAAGCTGTCAGATAGGGTTGACTACCCTCTAAAACCCTGTTACCCTTGCATCTACTGGCACATCTCATACTCATAGGGTTAGATTACTGTGCTGTTCCAATTAAGGTTGATGTTGCCATGCATGTAATTGCTTCCTGCAGTATTGTGTTAATTAAAACAGCAGGTATGTGTAAATGTAGGTGCTAGACTGCATGGCTGATCAGAGTTGTTAGATGAGGTGTTAATGCGATGCTCTGTAAAGCTCTTATAATGCAGCCCTGACTTTGCAGCTCTTTATCTTCTGATATTGATACCGTACCACAGAAGCACAAGTTGAAAGGTTACTCAGAAGTCTGAGAGAACTGGTTTTACATTCTTCTTTCTGAATCAGAAATCAGTCATTCGTTCTTGAGATCATTAATCTTCTTCCTCGGCGAGGGAGCAGAGGAGTCTTCTGTAGGAAACTGAGGCTTTGTGGACCATCACCCAAAGAAGATATTGTTTTAGAATTCTTCACACACGCACACACACACACACACACACACACACACACACACACACACACACACACACACACACAGTCAGCTCCATTCAACCACAGCTGTACAAAATCAATCAAATGTATCGCATTCATATAGTGGGTCTTAAGCCCAACAGAGTTTAACAGTACACAGATATATGACCCAGGATGACCCAGTTTGTGATGATTCACTCTGGCCACAACATTCTATGTATGTTACTGTGCTGAGTTCAATGTGAGCCAGCTGTTTGGTATTTAGTGTCCTATAATGTCTCTCACCACAGATACAGTATATGATCCGGTCTATATGATCCAGTGGTCCTACATTTACACAACATTTACGCAAGCGATAGCTATTCACTCCCTCTACCTCATTCGAGCTATGTCAGAGTTGGGTATTTATTATCTATAAGCCCACTATATATTTAGTATTTGACTTCTAACTAAGTATAGAGCAGCTGTATAGCGGGTGTTTGGTCTTTCTGTTGTGTTGTGTGGGCAGCTGCGTGTTGAAGCGGTGTGTGCGCGCATGCGTGTACAAGTGTCTGTGTCTGCTGCAGCTTTGTTGATCCTATTTTCCATACGGGTCATCTCCAGTAGCTGCATGCTGGTGTGCGAGCCAGGTGTCTCCCACATGTCTGCTCCAGCTGTGGTGGACTGGACTCGTGTCTGTGTAGCCAGTAGAACGGTGTCCAGACAGAGCATGATTTAGCTGTATGGGTCAGTGCGCTCCCCCCTGCTGCGGTTTATGGATCGGGCCTCTCCGTCACGCTCCTCTGCCCTCCATCCCTCCCCTTCTGTATTTCTTTCCATCACTCTCCTTCACCGCATGAACATATTATGAAGTGGGCTGTCTGCTCTCGCACAGCCATGATCCCGAAGGCTTCTCCAGCATAAAGGAAGAGCATTCAAATGCCTTCTGGTCCTCTTGATACATACTTCCTGTGTGTGTGTGTGTGTGTGTGTGTGCGTGTGAGCGTGTGCGTGCGTGTGCGTGTGCGTGCGCGTGCGCGTGCACGTGCGGGTGTGCCCTCCACACTGACACTGATTCACTGTCCTCTGGCCTGATTGAATGCACTGCATCACAGTTCTACAGAGAGATGGATAGATTGAGCAGTAACAGAGAGGGATAGGCTAAAGAGAGTCAATGTCAGTCCAACTCTCTCAGGTCTACATACGTGTCTACAGTGTAGGGGCTAGGGTTTAATTTGGGATTCTGAATCCAGCCATTGAAGTTTCCAAAAAATATAATCATGGAAAATCACCATGGCGGCCATATGGCTGCCTCCTGGGGAATATTTACTATACGGTAGCAGTTCACTGAATGTTCAGAATTGTTATTTAGGCCCCTATATGTGTTTCAAAGTCTGCCTGTACTGTTGCCTGCCTTATGTCTGTCCTTCTGTCTTGTCAAAGATGGCCCCTTATGAGAGTGCACAGCACAGTCCCTGGATGAGGACGTATACAAAAAGACCCAAAAATATCAAAGGTGCCCAGAGGCTGCTCTGTGACTGTGACAAAGTGGAATTGCACGTCACGTGCGGCAAGCATTAAAATCTATCGCAGATGACAAAGGGAAATCTGGTGCCATCGCACACACTGAAACCTTCCTCTCAGCAGAACTGACCACCTTCTTTGCACCTCCTGTGTCTAAGAAATCGAATGGTGAAACTGTCAACGCTGCCACGGCAACGTAACGTCTCAGTACTCTGTGAATCGCAGTTTAACCCACATCAACTCTATTGTACCAGACAGACAGCCACCTTGGACCCGTTCCAGTTTGGCAACAGATCTACAGATGGTGCCATTGCACTGCACACTGCCCTGTCCCACCTGGAGAAAGACGACACCTATGTGAGAATGCTGCTCATCGACAGCTCCGCTTTCATCAACATTGCGCCCTCCAGGCTTGCCACCAAATCCAAGGCCCTGGAGATGAACACCTCCCTCTGCAACTGGATCCTGGACTTCCTAACGGGCAGACCCCAGGTAGTGAAGATAGGTGATGTAACGACTCTCAACGCGGGGCGCCGCCCATCGCTGCCTCCTTCGTTGCTTCCTGTACTCCATGTCCATCCATGACTGCGTGGACATGCGAGTCTCCAAAACCATACTTATGCTTGCCGAAGACACCACTGTGGTTGGCCTGATCACTAACAATGATCAGACAGCCTACAAAGAGGAGATGCCACTCCAACGGGTGGTGAGGAAGACCAACAAGATCCCCAAAGACTCCAGCCAACCTAGACATGGTCTGTTCACTCTGCTCCCCCCCTGGCCGATGGTCCCAGGCTGGCCGCTTCAGTAACAAAAGGTTCTGTGACCGCTTCTACCCCACGGCCATAGAACTGATGAACGATCAGCTCCTGTTGACCACTGACTCCCACACACATACTCACCAACCATGCGGCTCTTGACTTTTCACATTGGACTCTTATTATCTACTGCTGCTATCTATAGAATACTTTGCACTACCGACAGATATATTCATATATTATTGCACAACTGCATCTTGCACTGCCCACTACCACCTATCCTTGTATTGTTCATGTCATAATCTTTGGCCATTCCATCATTTGTGTTGTATTTATTGTTGTGTATTAAGCATCTCACTGCTGAGGATGTGAAAATCAAGAACGTTGACTTTGATAACGTTGACTCTGGAAATGATGTGTGCCCTGGTGGTAGATTGGATGCACAAATCGGATCGGGTTGCTCTGTTTTTAAGAAAACCATGAGCTCTCTTTCTCTCTGTTACTCTGTTCATTTCACTTTCTCTCTCTCCTCCCTGACCCTCTGCTTATCATTTGATCACTCTTCCTCATGTCCAGCTCTATGGTCCAGGGAGACTATGCACATGGTCAAGGGATCGGCTGACAACACTGTGTAAAGAAACATCATTGAAAGACATTAGTTTTTTTTACCACATTCTCTGTACACTAAGCACATTGCATTAAAGACTTTGTAAGTGATTATAGGCTTTAAGGATCTATCAACAGCTCTCCAGTGATTTAGAATAGAGTGGAATCCACTCTATTGTATTGTTATAATTTAATTTAAGTTATAATTTAATGTAAGACAAGAAAGAGAGAGGAGAATAGATTAGATGATGCTACCCCCTACAGTACACGCACTGACCCTGACTAAAGTGTGTGTGTACCGTAGGGGGGTGCGCTAAGCACTGGACCGGGTGAAGGCACACGTCCTGTAATTCAATTTCGAAACCCTGATTCGTTGAATGTGAAGTGGGTGTTTCACAATCTGCAAGATCTCATCTTATACACCTCTGTGTTGACGGCTTTCATCAGACTTCTAGATGTTCCCGATTCCAGTAAAGCCAACTCAGGCTGTTGTTCTTATGTTGCGGAGGAGTCACATTCCGAGGACAGAGATACAGTTATCTTGTTGACTGTGTCATCATCATGGGCTGACCTTGAGTTTAACAGCTCACTACAAAAGTTGTTTTAATGGAATACACATCTTGAGTGTTTTTTCAGGTTTTGTTGACGTTTATTATTAGACATCCCGGATCCCAGATTAAAGAACGTCTTAATAATGGAGTTTAAAGAGCACAGAGATTAGCATCTGCGCTATCAGCGCTCCATATGAACAACAGATTACATTCCTGACCCAGCACGCTCATTCATGTCTATGAGGAGAGGCCCTCTGAAAACATGACAAGGACACACTTTCACTGTGGAAATGCCTCTGACTGTAGGTGTTCTGAATGCTAAGACTGACTTTGAAATGTCAAAATAAATTGGAGGACACTAAAGGACATTTAGAAGCATCTCTCTCTCTCTCTCTCTCTCTCTCTCTCTCTCTCTCTCTCTCTCTCTCTCTCTCTCTCTCTCTCTCTCTCTCTGTATGTCCAGCTAAACACAACAGTCTTTAGTTTATGGCCCACAGTTACTGACCCTTTGCGACCCTTGTACTGACCAGTGTCATATAACAACAAACTTGACTTGTAGGCACCAGTGTGTGCGACTCCCCTGCTGCTTTGAACCTAGCAACTGTCCATTTGAGTTTGGACTTACCAGCCACTGTAAACTCACTGAGAGTCACTATCCAGATCACACCCGTACCCCTTTCATCACCTGTTAGCAACATGAGGCAGAGAATCTGTTCTGAAATACTGTAACCTTACTCTCTTTGGGAAACGGGGTCAGACCCGGGTGGCTGGATACCCATCACAGCATGACACAAGGACCCCAAGGGGAAGGTTTTCACTGCTATGCCGTCATCTGTTGAGAAGCTCTGGGGTAGCGCTGCCACTCTCTGATATTCATCTTTGTCCTCTAATGAGGATCTTGTTGGTGGGGAATTCGCTCAGAGAACATCTGGTGGTAATTCCAGGTCCAGAATGTTGGGAGCCATAACAATAGCTGCAGTTAGACTTTGTATCTCTTGTTGAGAGGGTAATCACTGATGTTCCACAGGACTTATCAAGCCCTTACCAGTCACATCCCTTCCCACGAGGCCCAGGTATTCATGTATGGGAACATCTGTGAAAGTTGGCTTATCTTCCCCACGGTGAGATCCACTGTAGCGCCTAGAAAGGCTGCTACGAGTGGCAAGGCTAACAAGCTGGCAGGTGATTCCTTTAGTTTTTTTCATTTGATGAGTGGAGCTTTATCTCATTCCACAGTTGCTAGCTCCTCCAGACCTGGCTTGGCTTGGGCCACACTCCTCAAGCTGGTAGAGCCACCTCAATGTGTTTTCTTTTTTTTGCGACATCTTATTTTGCTGTCCCTCTGTGTATGTCACAGTGGTTGGCTGGCCAAGCCTAGCTGACAACTACAGGCCACCTGCTATGAGCGTTGTCACAGAGCATGCTCCTTTTCCCCAGTGCTCTGTTTACAAACAATGAGTGACTGCTTTTAATGCCAGCAGCGCGTGATGCTCTAATCGTCCTAGACTGGCTTGGCTGAGCTGTGTTGCTGCTCGCGTTCCTCTTTTGTCTGGAGGGAGAGCTGAACAGAGAACAGAAAGCTGTCTGACTGGTATGTGTGCATTTCTCAGTCCAGACAGAAAGAGTAGAACGGAGCACAGATAACCTTTTTTTCGGGAAGGAGGAAAAATAACAGTCTGAATCCTTACCTTCATGGGGCTAATCACAGATCTGATATAACTGGATTAGTCAAACCAACGTGGTTTAAACTATCCAGTTGAGCTTGATCAGTGTTTTACTTACAGGAAATAGGCCTTTTGCATTTGTTCAAGTATTCAAACAGGGCCTGTGTGCCTCTCAAGCTGTTGAGGGGAAACTACTCAGAATAGTGGAAGGTGAGCCACTTCCTGTTTGCAGCAAACGTTCGGATCCATTTCCTTTACAGATAATGTGCAGAAAAAAAGGTTACACACATACGTAGTTGATTTCCCAACCATGTTGAAAGGCCTATTAGTGAAAATCGTCATTTCCATTATTTTGGTTTGAATTATGGCTTCACCAAATCACCCAAATATGAAAAATTTAGTTTTTGTGGTTTTCCAGCACTCTTTATGTTAAAATCCAGCGCTGTCCACTCTAAATGCTCTGTTTTTCGATGGGTGTGATTTAGGAGGCTTTGTTGTTGTCAGTCAGTGAGACCTTGTGTAATACTCCTTAAGATCCTTGCTCTGGGTAGTACGACACACTGCACACAGTGACCGCTCCTGACAGGTACAGATAAGAATTTTGTGGTGCAGCAAGGCAACATTTTTTTTCTTATTTATCAATATCATCTTGTTGTTTGAGCTAGCACACTGACAGTGTTATATTTTGCAACCTAGTCTACCTATTAACTGCATACACAGCCCTTCTAAGGACAGCCGTTCTACTCCCTATGTTTGCTATTCAAGTGAGTAAAATGTGCAGTTCCTATGGCAGTAGCAGCAGAGGGCACATCTTAGTAAGGAACATTAAGGATAATTAACATTGAAATAATGCAGCTAAAGAGCTACAAAATGTACTCCAAAAACGTGTGCATTACCTGATCTTTAATTTTTCTAAATCATCTTTCCACTCTTAATGAAATACAGACAGTCATACTAACAGACCTTTGTGTCTATATACACTTGATTGTAAAACCTAGCACTATGCTAAGTGAGTGATAGTCCAGCCAATTCCTGACTAAACATAATTCTGTAAACATTTTTAACCATATTTCTTAACCATTTCTTGGGAGTGGAAGTTCTGTATATAGAATATCTGCTTCCTGGCATAAGAGTTGCTAACAATTTTACAAAGCTAGCTCTAAAGTAACTCAGCAAAAATGTTATAGCATCCAACTGCAAACAGAAATGCCACATAAATCCATATGAGACAATGTAGGGTTATCAAAACTAATTGGTAAACATTACAGCCGTTCCAACATTGAACCTAGGAACAAACAACTCATGAGACTGTCAACCAAAAATGCAAGCAACCAGTAATTCGTCACTCAGAAATTGTGGTTATGCCATTGCTATGATTGTGTTTACTTGCATACACACAAAGAGGACTCTCTTTGATACAAAGCATGACAAATGGATGACATCATTATAATGACATCATACTCTCTGTTCACTCCCTCCAGACAAAAGAGGAACACGAGCGGCAACGCGGATCAGCCAAGCCAGTAACCATTGCAATGAGTGCACTGTTTGAAGCATGGCGACGGCCTCTGATGTTTGTGTCCCCGACTCTCTCCCCCAGCCACACAAACAGTATGGTTACATACAATCTACCCATAAAAGGCTAAAATGAGGCCTTTCAAATGATCTGTATGCTCATGGCCATATCTATAAATAGCCTAACTTCAATCGCATGAAACTCCAGTATACCACAAGTGAAGGGCGTCCCCTGAGTAGTGTAAGCTTTACCAGAGTTAAGAATAACAGGCCTTTACAAACCCCAATGAATGGTTTTAGACTGCAGAGGGATGAAAGGACTAGTGCCCTGCCCAGTGCCCACACTGCAGTCTGGCTGGAGGGAGGCTGGCATTGGCCTGGCATGTAGACGGGCCGAGGCAGAGGGATGGTATGGACAAGGAGGAGTCATGGGTACGGGCTAAGGGTGGACGTACTGTAGGGTTAGAGAGGTGGGTCTAGCAAGCATTGGCAGCCAGGGGGGGAAGCAGTGGTGTCTAGTGTCCCAGAAGCACTCCATCTGAGCTGGGTAGATGGGTATTGTGATAGCTGGGCTGGGTGCGTATACTGACATTCATTGTTGTACTAATGGAGGTTTGGGGTGGTGGGGGGTGTTGAAGATATAGAGGGTGTATCTAGTGTAGAGTCGTGGTTGTGAGATGGAGGGGAAGATTTCATAACATTGTGGCCCGAGCAACCGTGCTGTGGATACGGGGAGGTCTAGGGGACTCGGCAGGGGGGCTAGTGTTTTGGTAAAGCCCTGGAACTCACCCAAGACTAGGGTGGGAGTGGGGGGAGGGAGAGTTTGATGTATCAGGCACAGCTGGGGGCGGGGGGCAGGAGGACAGCTGGCAGAAGGAGGTGTGCGTGAGCGCGGGTATGAGTGAGTGTGTGTCACTGTGTGTGACTGTGTGTCACTGTGTGTGACTGTGTGTGTGAGTGTCTCTGATGATCACAGTGTCTCCTTTGTTTCCCCCCCCTGCTCGTGCTAGTCACAGTGTGAATCTCTCGTGACTGCAGCCATTCACAGGATTCCACACTCAAACCAAAGGCATTAGGCGACGTTAGAGTCTAGAGAGGCCTCCTCATCCCGCCTCTCCTCCTCCTCCTTCCACATCAATCTGAGGAAACATAAACGGTAGAGATACGGTGGGTGAGTTAAGAAGAGTCGGGTGAGCAGATCCCAGTAGCTTCTTCGTCCCATCATGTGTGTTCTCTCCTCTGTGAAGGAAGGGATGGGGAAGACCAGTGGGTTGCCAGATTCCCTGTAGAGAATGCACAGTCATCTATATAATCTCACCGCGATCTAACCGTTATTATTCCTACGATGATAGTCATCAATGGTGGCATAATTGTAGTTGCAGAGAACAGCAGATGAATAGTCACCAACAGCATGAACAGTAGAGACTGCCTGCTGTATTCCAAGACAAAGATTATTGTTAACGGCACATATGTTCCATTGTAAACTTATGGTAATAGCAAGCAGGCGTTTTGCTCTTGTGAAGATGTGCAGTAGCGCTGTTTATGTAGAGAAGCTGCCATACGAATTGTGCATACTAAGTCGCTGAGAATGAACCGAGTCGTCTTATTTTGACCTTTTTGTGATGAAAGTGTGTGTGTGTGTTGCTTGGAGCGTGTATATTTCCGTTGCTCCGAAGAATCTCTTCACTGACAGTGGGAACGGGGGATGGAAGGTGAATATTGCTGCCTTGTCATGTCAGGTCCTGAACTGAAATGGATTTTCTTTTTCCAAGGGCCATATATACCTATAAAGCCTAGATTCAGCTTTATTCAGGCCCTGAATCTGTTCTTTGTGTTTAGTTAACACTTTTGAGGGCTTGACTTTCAGCCTTGCACAGTCTCTGTATTTGTTGAACCATTTATTGGAAGTAGGACATGTAAAAATAGTTACAAATCAATCCCAAATGGTCTCTGGTTCTTTGCAGGACTCAATCTAGGGTAGCAGAAACCAAAGGGGATTTGGTGACTTGGTACAACATTGGCCTATCTACAGTGCGGACTGGCAGGCAGGCAGTCAGTCAGTCCCTGAAAAGAGGGTAAACTTGAAGAACATACTTAGAAGAATATTCATTTAAAAAAAACTCGGTCTGCGTTATTTGCGCTTTCACACACTTAAAATGCCATTAAGGTTGGAGAGGAGATTAGCTGTTGAGCTATGATATGACCTTCAGTCATTACATGCGCTAGTGGAGTCATTAATCCTATGCTAGTCAACTAAAGTAGCCGCATAGAGAGGACACACATCAAGCTGAAGAGTTAGATAGTTGTACTTCTCTAGTACATACATGCACATGATTGCCAAGATTGCAAAACTTGTTTCTGTTTTCCAGTGTCTCAGGAATTTAGTGCATGCAATCAGCGAGTTGGCTAGTGAGGCTGTGTGGTGTGTGGTGTAAGTTAGACTAAACCAGGGACAATATGATTTGAAACCTATCTTGGGCTGTATATTTGTCTAGCTGCTCTGTGGACCAGAGACTGGCCCACTAATCATGTGTGCTGGAAATTCCCTGACCTGGGACTACCTCAAATCTCATGTCCCATTTCACCCAAAGGAACTGATGCAAGCAGTTGCTTTTCTCTTGGTACAGTAGAGTTATGCTTTAGTAATTCCTTTAAAAAGATAGAATAGGCCAGTTTTCTGACTTCCTAGAGTTTTGTTTCTTTTAGTTAGAAGCTCAACACTGACTGTATTCATACATTAGGTGATGCTTCAATTATGCAGTACATATACATTATGTTTTAGAATAGGTCAAATCTCATTGAGACCAGGTTTTCCTAGCCTGATGAAATCCTTTGCAGAAAGTCACTACAAAGGGGAGGAAACCTGTTTGGAATGAGTGACGCCTCGCCACACATCAAACCAGTTAAATACTCATGCCATCATCAACTAGATTTTGTGTATCAAGCACCCTTGAGGCAAAACTGAATTCTGTTTTTCCTTCCATTTTCTTCATTGTTGCAAGCTAGCATCTAGCAACAACTCTCTGCAAAAGTGGGTTATTTTTTATTTAATAGTCCTACCTGGTTAGAAAAGTGTCAAGTCGATGCACATAACAATAAGCATTTATCTACAGACATGTGGGGTAGAGTTCTTGGAATGAAATTGCGAGCACATTCCCCCGTCGCTTCGGCCAGGTTTAATCCAAGCCAGATTGACTAATCTAAAATTCTCCATTCCTCCAAAGGTGAGGTGAGGACATTCGGACAACGGAATTTGGATGCATGTCTACACAACACAAGAATAGGCCCAATAGAACTTGTCCAGTTTCAGAGGTCTTTTAACTAAAAGCTCAACACAGACATTCATACGTGGGCTGCTTAATTGAACATCTCTATCTTATATTCACTTTACTGTTTGTCTGTTGGAAAAGCAGCTTGTTTTTGGGCAAGATGGGCGTAATGGCACGTGAAGCCTAGCAATTATGTTAATGTTTTTGTTTTCTGCTTCCCTCGGGGGAGAAAATGGATAAGCTGCTCTTTGCATGTGTGTGTGTGTGTGTGTGTGTGTGTGTGTGTGTGTGTGTGTTTCTAAAATGAGTGAAGCTAAGCATTTTAGCTACAGTTAATGTGCTTGCATAATCCCTCTGCTTTGCACTGGCTCCGACACACAATAAAAGCCTGAGATGCAGAGTGTCCTCAGCAACATTGAGATGCTACAGCCGCTCCCTACCTGTACTTTGATCCCCTATTACCTCAGACTGTATTATTATCTCCTGGATGAAGGGAGATAATCCAATAAGGAATGGTCTCCCACACATACATATTGAGTGTGCCTCAATGAGATTCTCAGCTTTATAAATAATAAGTGATTAAGACACACTGCACTGTCTGGGCTCTGGAAAACGTCCTTCGTGTAAGACCTTCGTCTCTTGTTAGCAGCACCTACGCAAATACTGTATGAAAAAGCATGATTGATGGTCGATATGAATGTCACCATAGTTACCGTCAATGTTGTATCGAACAGTTTTCTTTTATTAGATTAGATTAAAAAAATAAAATAAAATAAAAAACATTCAGAGGTGCCTAAAGCTTACATTTAATAGTTTAACAGTTTGAGCACCCATTTTCACTTCTGTCCTCCTCTACACGTGCATCCTCGCACAGTCACACATGGTCAACTATGAGCCTCAGCACATTTTCTGTGTCGTCTGGGTGTAATTTTAGTGTTTGAGGAAGCGGGGTTCTCTCTCTTGTGATCACAACGTCTCACTGATTTAGTCAGGATATATCCGACCTTGAAGCTGGAGAGGGTAGGACTCCAATTACCTATAGGCCTACGGATGGTATTGATTGTGTGTGTGTGCCAGTGTGCGCTACCAGTCTTAAAAGAAGCCACAGCAGGGGTTAGACAGCATGTACTGTATTGTGATATCGCTAACAGGCTATTGAGTCCTGTGCTCTCTGCTAGGAGAGTGTGTGTGTGCCAGCTGAATGGTGAAACAGTTAGGAGAGGACATGCAGTCGGCACTGTAGAGAGTGCTATTGATTTGCACCAGAGAGTTACATGCACTGATTACACAATGTAGAAATGGTGGCCTTCACATTTACTTAATGGCTTGTTTTCAATGAAGGCAGTGTTGCATAAGATGAACTGTCATTCAGTGAGAGAGAGAGAGAGATCTATGGTCAGTCCATTCTGGGGGGTGTTTTTCCTCCCGCTGAATAGACGTTTTTCTTCTGGTCCCTCCTGATCTTCATACACATCCCACCTCTTCATACCACAGCCTCTGCCCCCCCCCCCCCCCCCACCACACACACACACACACACACACACACACACACACATTGTGTCCCCCTCCCCTGAAGGGACAATGGAGCTATGGACTTGTTCCCATGACTGCCTCAGACCAACCAAAAAGGTCCATTCATCCCGGCTGGGGTCATGTGACCTGGCAGTGCTTTTGTGTGCACTCACAGAGAGGTAGAGCACACACTTTCAGGGTGGCTTGAGCCTCGCTTGGAGCACGGCCCCAAGGATCTTCACAGTCAGAGAGGTTCGATGATCAGTCAAGAGGAAGAGGCGGTCATGGATGGTCACTTGATATTCGATGTTTTTCCCCCTCAAGTGCTTTTGAAGATTTTTTCTCTTGTTGGATGTTCTTCCACATTATCTAATGTTATGTTAATAGAAAGAAGGCGCCTTGAGTCTCTTGAGGTCTGTAGAATTGCATAGAATGACCTACTATTAAACAGGCATTCTCTGCCTAGCAACATAGCAAAACTGCATTCCAAAGTTAGTCATGTTCTGTTGTAGGACACAGAAGGTAGTGTGAGCGGTGTATGACATTTCCAACAAGGCAACATACAAAACAACCCACTCAGGTCTACACAAGTGCACAAGGGGGCTGGGGCGGCTGGGGCAAAGGGTTGATTCGAGATTCAGGGGAGAGCCCGTGTCGACATGGCTCCGTGAATTGAACCAATTGGCACTCGTTCTTAAATCTCACCAATGAAGTATAGTCCATAAATACATATCAGCCATGCACACTACTGCCTTGGCATGGGTCCGTGTCCCACAAGGCTCGTTTGGCTTCGGTCCGTGATGAGATCCAGATTGGCCTGGCGCTGAGTACAAGCTCACATTACTGATCCCAGAGCTGCTCCTCCAGCCTCCTAGACCCCTATTCCAGCGCCCTCCTTAATCTCCCAGCTATGTGGATTACCCCTGTCCGCCAGAGCCCAGAGCCACGCTAGCCCCGGAGTCTTCTGGGGACACGCACGGCATTGCTGACATTTTTATCTCCCCATATTTCCTTGGTTTAAGTGGAGATAATTCAGGGTTCTGAGAACCACTGGTATCAGACTGTGATTTCTTAAAGTCAGACTGCTCTGCCCGAGCCTGTGGATGCGGAGTGTTATATGATGGAGAGGAAAGCTGGTTCTGTTCACAGTTTCTGACTGCCTTTCCTGAAAGGTGAACATTCGGTGTATGTTATTAAGTGGGAGATACATAGTTGTAAATGGCATTCAAAATGATTGTCCCTGAAACCATTACTGTGTTGCCCTCTTACCCTCTACTGTGTCTTTGTTGATACCCCCTCCTGTCCGTTGTTGAGTAGTAGAGAATGTCATCCTACATCCTAGTCATCTCCCACTGTTGTCAGGTGTGTTACCTTTCTGCGAGTACGTTCATGTATATGTTTGACCCTTTAGAGTGAGTTGAGTTTGTAAGCTTTCTCAGGGAACTGTGTAGAGGAACATTGCTGCTCACTCCACTAAGTATGCAAAGCACTTGATTTTTCCACACTACTCAGCAATAGATGATTTGTCATTGCAAGTTTTGCAACCTGCGTTTCTGGAGTCCACACACACACACACCCCCCCCCCCCCCCACACACACACACACACCCACACACCCACACACACACACACACACACACACACACACACACACACACACACACACACACACACACACACACACACACACACACACACACACGTACAAACACACTCACACCCATTTGCTTTTATTTGGCTTTGGTTGTAACTCCCTTCCCCTAAGTGTTATTGGCCTTCTGTCCCCACACTGTTGGAGGAGGGAGGACAGAGTGTGTGTGACCTGGTTTGGCTGTTCTGTGCCAGGCTGAGGAGCCCTGGAGCAGGTCACACAGCCTAGTGACTCACTCAGCCAGCGGGGGGTCTCTCTCCCTCTCTTCCCCTCCACCGTCAGCTCACCGTACTAACTGGCAGTGAAAAGGCTGATCAGTACACACTCCGAATTGAGCTCCACTGTCCTACTCCTGACCTCGATCGAATGATACAGTGTTATGTAATAGGAGATGGTGTGTATTCATTTGAAACATAAAAGGGATTGCGTTTGAAAATAAACAAAACTAATAATAACCTGTGACGGTAAACTTACATAATGCCTCTTTCAGCGCTCGCAGTTTAAGTGCTCCCATTTGGAATGAGAGGATAAGGAGGAGGGATAAGGAGACGCAACACTATGTATGATCAAGAAGCCTAACTAATGCTCGTATATGTACGTATGTAGGCTACTTCAAACTGAAGAGGCATGGCATAATAAAACATCTTCAATAATGGATAGGACTGGGAATTGCCAGGGATCTCATGATACCATAATATCATGATACATTGGTGAAGTGCTGTGTTTGGATATGATGATATATTGCGATTCTATATTGCCCAAAATAAGAGTTGTTTTTTATTGATGATGGGAAACAGGCCTACCTCTAAGGACAAAATAAATACAAAAGAGACTTTCTCACGTTTTATTAGGAAGATGGAATTGAATATAATACGTTGAATATGCTTGAATGAATACACTTATGTGTAGAGCATGTACAATGTAACAGGTAATACTGTATCATCTGGGAACTTAAAGCCGTAAGTACTAGCTCACTGGATCCTCATGTATACAAGTTCAAATAGGCCATCATGAATCAGACACAATAGAAACATGTGTAGGCCTTAGAGGCCACCACAAGAGTGAGAGCCGTTTGAAAGAGCACCTCTGGTGTGAAGTAGTCCCAGCATTGCCAGAGTCGTAGAGCAGTGTACACTATCTGCTTTTAGCAACTTCCGACCCTACACATCTGACTGCTCCTGTGAGAGACTCTTCTATGTGGGGACTAATTGGTTCTTGTAGCAGTCCCCTGTGGTAACGCTGTGGTGAGCAGGGCAGGACCTAGAGGGATGTTTTTTAAGAGCTACACCCAGGCTGTGTGGAGAAGAGTACTTGGGGAGGAGCCGCATGACATGGCTGGCACTGTTTCGCTCTGCAGTTGAGAGGAGTTGAGAGGAGTTGCCGTAAATGCCTCAGTGAGACATTCTGCTCTTTTTTTTCCTTCTTTTTTTAATGGGGTAGCCTAGCCTGCTTAAACAGTTGTGATGATAGGGCACCTCTGGTTTGGTGGGGTAGTTCTCTCTCTCTCTCTCTCTCTCTCTAGTATGTGGACCATGACCGCGAGGGCTCTGCAATTAGCACAGCGGAGAGTCTTCTGTCAAACTAGCAGCAGGCCCTGCAGGACTGGATGTAGTCTCGTACCGACCGATGGGATCCATTAAGGGATGGTCTAATGTCTGTGTGCCACCACAACACTGCCTGCTGAGCTTGACCCTCTTCAGGCCACCGACAAGGTGACTCATGATCCTACAAGTGTGTTTCACTTGAATCACCTCTTACCCATTATGACAACCTGCTCTGTGTGCCTCTCGTACATGACTTTCATAAACGTTCCAAATCATTCAATTGATGGATTCCTTAATAGTGTATGAAGGAGTGTTATATAAAACACATCCAGCGACACAGCATCTACCCTCGCTAACCCTCTCCTCCTCCTCCTCCTCCTCCTCCTCCTCCCCCCTCCCTCTCTTTCTTTCTCCATCTCTCTATCTCTTGTCCTTGGGTTCTGTGGCCTTGACAACCCCAGCTCTAATAATACCAGAGAGAGGGGGGACAGACAGACTAACTTGATGGGCTTATGCACAATGCACATAACACAAATATAAAACATAGGCTTACCTGTCTTACCTGTCTGTCACCATAGGTGGCATGGGAAGGCCCATTTTTTCCTGTCTTTGATACAGTACACTTTTTTATTATTATTATTATTATTATTATTATCATTATTAATATATACTTCACTATTTTGCTGGTCTACACTGTACGTATGTATGAAAAGCTGGTCATTTTACAGAAGAGAGCACAATCTGCACTGTTTTATGATGAGAGAGAACGGTTTTGGACGGTGTCGTCAAATTCCATATCACAGTGTGAATCATACCGGTATAAAAAAAAAGAAATGGCCCCCTCAACGCAAACCCCAGGTGTTGTTGTTTGACAGACTGCGTCTCCCAGACAGCAATGGGTGCTGGCCAAAGCCAAAGAGGAAGACGTCAGCCCCAGCACTTGTAATGGGTTCAGTGAGGTTGGGAGCTTGGCCTGAGCTTGGCCTGAGTCCTGCCTGGCTGTCTCTATTGCATCAGTGATGATGATGACATCAGTGTGGGGTGTTACATACACACCACTAGATCAACAACTTGATCCAGTTGAGTCAGTTAACTTGGGCCAGTTAACTTCGGTAAACCATTCTTTCCTGATTATTTTTAACATTGGTTGACTGGACTGCTCTGTGCACGTGTCTTGTGTGGTATTTGTGATGGGTGGTCGTTGTTTTGAGCGCCTGGTGTCCCTAGTTGGTCTTATTCCTCAGGAGAAGACACTCACTTTTGCCTGTTGACCTGAGTAGTGTTTGGATAGTGTGTTCTTTAGCAATTCATTTTCAGGTTCTGTAGCCATTTGTGAGTGGTTTGAATAGTTTAGTCCACGCCTTAGCGGTCTACCGTGCAGTAATTGGCCTGACCTAAAATGTGTTGTGGTTTCTCTCTGTATTGTATCCAGGCTCACGGCTACGTTGGCTATGCTTCAGTAGCTATGATACAGTAATTGAAAGGTTGACACACCTCAATGTAGTTGGCTTTGAAAGTTTCTCAGTTTTATCCAGGCTGACTTTGATCTTCTTCCAGTAGTTATTTAACAATAGTTGCTAATTGTGTGCGTGTGTGTCTGTGTCTGTGTCTGTGTCTGTGTCTGTGTCTGTGTGTGTCTGTGTATGTTTCTATTTCCTCTTCTCTCGAGTCTCATTCTGTCTCATCTTATCTTTGAATTTCGCCGCTTTTTTACCCGACTGTGACAGACCTGTTTCCTCTTCTCCTTAAACGCCTACTTCCTCCTTCTGTGAACCTCTCTCTCTCTCTCTCTCTCTCTCTCTCTCTCTCTCTCTCTCTCTCTCTGTCTGTCTCTTGCTCTCTTGCTCTTTCTTGTTGGCTGTGCCCAAGACGAGGCACACTACAAACTAAGTTCAGTGTGAAACCCTTGCCCGCACCTTCGACACCCCGACAAGGATTCTTCTTGTATCGGTGGTATATTAGCTCGTAGGAGACCAGGTCCTTCAGTCCAGTTGAGTTATTGTGAGTTTGAGAGAAGACTCGAGCGAAGAACCAAGGCTCCTGTCGCTGTCGGTCTCGGACGTTTCTGGGTGAGTCATCTTGTCTCGTTGCCCCCCCCCCACCCCCGCCCCTGACTCTTGTTGTGTTGTGTCGGGCTGTAGCGGGCTGTTCTGGGCCGCAGGGTGTGGCCCTCATCCCCCTCTGCTCTCCGCTCCCTCTGTGACCTGCTCTATCCACAGGCAGGCACGCCCGGGGCAGGCGTCAGAGCAGAAGGATGTGCTGGTGGAGCTATCTGGTTACCCCCTGCCAGGTCATTCATAATGTAGCTTCTCTGAAGCCGTGCCTAAAGGGTTTGGCTTTGAACGGAAGGGAGCAGACGGAGTAGATGTTTCATTACCGTATTATTCTCCGCAGGATGTTGTTGTTCAAATGGCCTCGTAGGTGAATTGTCGCTGACTCACTTGTTTATGTTGGATTTCCTTTTGATTTATTCTGTTTTTAGAGCAACTACTTCACATCAACAAAGTCTCTACGGTAAATCGAGGCCTAATTACCTAGTCGGTTACCCTGCATACGTGTAGACACACATACACACTTCACACACAACCTCTGGGAGTGCACCCCTCTGCCCTACAATACAGGGTTTTTTTCTCAGAGTTCTCCGAGTTTGTGCCCTCTCAGCACGGTGGCTGTGAGCCTCAGTGGAGCAACTCTGGAGCTGTTAGCCTAATTGCTGCGAGAGTTGTTGCAGCTTCTGGCACAGACATTTTGACAGGATATCCTGGTCGCCGCTACAGCTACACCAGAAACCAGGGCATGTTTGTCAAACAAAGCGTCCTCCCGAGACACACACACTCAGTCGGCAGAGCGCTGTGTGCCTCTTTCATACGGAAGAGTCACCACATTTCTGTAACAGGGGAATAGCATTTGGGCTCTCTTTATCTTTGTCTAGCCAAGTATGACAAAGTAATAGTGTTAGTTAGTTTTTAGTTGTTGTTTTTTATCTATAATTTATTATCTCTCAGTGTGTGTTGTGCACTGTTTGGGGGGAAGATTGACGTGCCCCTCACAACATGGCTGTTGTTCCATTTGTGCAGATTCTGCCACGTGTCTCTCCAGGGCGCCCCCTTCCCATTTCTTCCTTGATTCACTCATTGTTTTGTTGTTCAGCCATTGAGCTTGTTGTCTCCTACCCAGATACCCAGAGAAATGGACCATGACAAATCTTACCTTCAATGTCTCTATTCTAGGGACTGTGGAGGTGTTTCTGTCTCAATAAAAACACTTTACTCCCTCCAGTCTAGTGAGGTGTCGGAGAGAGTTTAACACATGTGATGTTTCAATGACTATCCTCCACAGAGATTGGAGGCCTTTTGTACGGAACCCAAGGCGATGTGTTTGGTGTGTGTGTGTGTGTGTGTGTGTGTGTGTGTGTGTGTGTGACGCATCACATCACGCATCAACCCCTAAGGGTGTAACGGGACACTTATAGGCATGGCTGGTGTTCGAGCGGTGAGTGTGTGGTTGTATGTGTGTCTTGTGTAAGGACAGGGGCCTCAGAGCAGTATCATTCTCTGCTCCGCCTGTCTCTGCAGCCTTTGTTTCAGTGCAGAGATAAAGGTCCCCTGCTCCTTTGAACGCTGTCACACGGCAACGCTGTCACACGGCAGGCAGCCCGTGGCTAGGCAGGGCCTTTTTTCGAGGCGTCAGATGAAACGTGAGAAAAAGACTGAAATCCATACAGGACTTAAAAAACCCACTGCCCCCTGGACACAACCAGAGGAATCCTGGCAGTTATGAAAAGTTTAAAAGGATTAATTTTCACACACCGTTTAGAAAGGGGGGAAAAAAGGAAAAAGAAAAAGCCTTTCAGCTTTGACATTGACTGTTGCAGCAGTTGGCAGGAGCCGGCGTTGTGCTCTCCAGAGATGTGTGGCGTATTGTTCTGGAAAGTGATGTTGTAGCCTCTCTCTGCTCAAACCACAGTGATGTCTTACAGTAGACTCTGTTGTTGCTGTTGTGTAACTTGCATTCTGTTCCATCTCCCAGCCAGTGTTTTGAGAGGCAGTGGTTGTGTGGCCAGGTGTCAATGGGAGGTGATGTTAGGTGCTGCTTTGAGATCAAGTTCTCCTTGACGCCCGATGTTCTCTCTCTATATTTCTCCTCTCAAGCCAGTCTCTTTTTCTCTCTCTCTCATAAACTCTGTCTGTCTGTCTTTCCCTCTCTCCCCCCCTCGCTCCCCCTCTGTCCCTTTCTCCTCCCTATCTGTAGAGGACAGGACTTCTTATGTTACCCCTCATGAATTATTGAGCTGAAACTGGGCTGTGTCTGCTGTCCAACAAATCACATCCTCTTTCTTTACCCTTTTTGCCTCTATCTTTTATTGATGTCTTTGTTATCCAGTTATGACCTTTGGCGCAAGACTGATTTCTACGACATGCATGATTGATGGAACTTTTTTTTTTTCTCCTTCCCATTTCACTCTTCAGAGATAATCCTGGGAATTACAGGCCACCTGGGCAACGTGACGCTCGCGGTTCTCAGATTACCACAGCACCGGAGGGTGTTTTTGAAGTGAGATTAGATTACACACGGTTCCACATAGATCCTATCACAGAGATTATCGATGTCCGAGCTGGATTGGAGCCAGCGATGCCGTTGGGCACCAGTGGTCATTGAAGCCCATAAACAGTGGTTTTGTGTTTGAGCAGCACATTATTTGATGCCGTTTACATTACTGTAATTAAACTAAGTGAGGGACCTGTAAACCTGTCCTGAGAGGAGAGAAGGATGTTTTGGTTTAGGTTGTAAAAAAAATAAAAATAAAAAACGTAACACCGTAGTTTGGTGAGGTGCAGGCTGGTGCGTGACAGAAAGAGAGCCGCACACTCTCGCTCCATTGCTAATTATTTATTTAACCCCCCATTTGGGCAGCAGGCTGCTGCCTTCTTCAGGGTTTCAATCCGAGATATGCCGTGATGCCTGTTACATCACCAGCCTCGGTCACGGGGAGGGCTAATCAATAAGCTCAGGGTCTCTCCGATCAATGACTCCGGCTCAGTTATCAGGAAAGCGAAGACGAGGTGCTCTGAGCTCCCCGAAACGGAATAACATACTAGATATTTCCCTTTTAACCTTCTGCTACGGCCTCTGTGCTTTGAACAGTGTGTGGCAGAGATGATTGACATGATGTCAGACTCTTTGCTTTGAAGCCCTTTGAAACAGTAACTTTAGTGCGAGCAGAAGGAATATCTGGCCTTGACATCGGCATCTGATGTAGAGTATAGTACAAGCTCCAAGACTGACATAGATCTGAAATATAGACAGTCAGACACACACACACACACACACGCACACACACATAGACACACTGACACAGTTTAATAAACTCCACCGTCCTGCTTGCATGCAACATGTGACAATGACCTTATTGAGAGATGCAGGCTCCATTGAAGATGGTGTCTGAATGAGTGTGCATCCTGTTGAAGAGAAAGGCGCTGTGATTGGCTGTATACTGTGTGTTATTCACAGTCCTGCAGATGAGCCCTGAATGGGCGCTGATGAGAGGATGGGTGGTATTGATGGAGAGGAAAGGGTGGATGGATGGAGGGGTGCAGCCCCGCTCCAGCCCATTGTGAAAAGGGGAGCTTGTGCTCATCACAGACAATGCCCATCTATTTCGGGCTCCTGTTTTTCTCTCTCTCTCTCTGTCTAGGCTCTGTCTCTCTCTCGTTCTCTCACTCGCCTCCCCCTCTCTTTTTCTCTCTCTCTCTAACCTAGCCTCCCTCGGCTTTTCGGAGTAGAGAGCAAAAACAACATTTTCTTTGAATGAGCTTAAAGAAAAGTAGGCCTGAGCGGAGAGAAGCGAGTTTTCGTCTTTTTTTTTTTGCAGCCTCCACCACACAGCTGCACTTCAATGGCCACTAAACGGGTTTCTCGAAGCTCTCGTTCTAGGCCTTAAGCACCACCCAACGAGAGACAGAGAAACTACATTTGTTTTAATCATTTGGAGATGTTGATCATAACAAACAAACGTGACAGTGTGTGACACCCCCCCCCCCCCCCCCCCCCTCTGGAAATGAAGATGCACCTAGCTGTGCTGATGACTAATGCAATAGCTCCCATGGCAACGGGCCCTGAACAAGGCCTCCGCCAATTATGATGGGGTGAGTCACCGGCACACCGACAGATATACAACTGTCTTTTGAATAAACGGTTGGGGTGCGTTGCCGGCTGAGAGTACTTTACGATGCATTTAGAAGTGCAGTAGTTTTCTCTGTCTTCGAGTCGACCCTGACTTCATGAATTATAGGAGAGGATTAAGTACGTAAACAGACTCAAGTGCTGAATCATTGATGTGTTGCTTGGCGTTTTCTTTTGTCCGCGGTAAAGTATTATAGGGTCTATGCTTTCCCATTGACGATCGAGGTTCTATTATACAGAATTTCTCCCATGTGGTTTGAAACCAAAACGCTTCGGGGGAAGAGCTGCTTGCTGCTCTGTGTCCACTACGCTGTCGCCGCAGACAGCTCTTATCTTAGAAAGCCAGGACGACTTAAGTCCATCTAGCGTTCTCTCTGCTAAACCTCTCCCTTTCTGCTTTGTCACTCGTACTCGACAGTGAAATCCCAGGCCTGAGCTAGGCAGGATTAGAGCACAGCCGTGTGTGTGTGCGTGTGTGTGCGTGTTTGTGTGTGTGTGTCTGTCCGTGCGTGCGTGCATGGTGAATGCTCCACCTCTTGCCCCCTCAGGCCTGTAACATCTCTGATCCTGTGTGTCACACGGAGGCTGTTATCTGCTAGAGCCAAGCACGACACAGACCCAGGTGCTCTGCTGATTACTCCTACCTGGATTTGCTGAGGACAGCTCTTTCTACAGTTTGCCGGGCTGTAACATCTAGGGGAAAGCCATTGTGCACAAATTGCTACTAGCGCTTTCTTAAGTGAGCTCGTCTTATACAGGGACTTTGAGCTGCTTCCTGGGGACTTCATATGTCAAATACCTTTTAATACTTGAGCTGCACTTGTTGATGTTGTTTCGTCTGGTTTTAAAATGGAACCGACGATATTGTCCTTCTCCTCGATAAATCAAGCACATCTGAAATTATTTTGGGGATTTGAGGTCTGCTACTCTGTCGAGCTACACTATTCCCTGTAGTGCCGTAACTGATTACCACGGATCTTCAGCATGAATTAACTGAACTGTACACCAGTGTTAGTCCCAGTATAGTCGTGTCTTCCATGAATAATTCACCACTGACCTTGTCAACTCCTCAGCAACTGAATATTAATTGCACTTTTTTCACACGAAAAGTGTGAATGTGTGTACTGTACTGTGAGGAGGAGCTTTCCCATACGGGTGACATGTTGACTCATTTCCCTTGACTAATGTGACCTCTCCCCCTCCCTGTTCTCTCTCTCTCCCCCTCCCCAGGTTTGGATGAGATCTCCTCAGTAGTGAGAGGCACTGCCGCCCCCCCCCCCCCCCCCAACCCCACCCCGCGCAGCCATGCCGCCACCGTCCGACATCGTCAAGGTGGCCATTGAGTGGCCGGGGGCCTTCCCCAAGCTCATGGAGATAGACCAGGTAGGTGCTTGCACAGAACGATAGCAACATTACTCCTTCCACCGACTTTGAACATGGAACACATAAAAGGAGCCCCTTTCAGCAATGATCCTGTAACTCTTGCGTGAAAGGAAAACCGAAGTGAATCGAAATGAAGTGTGAATCATCTTGGCAACTAACTACAAAGATTGCTCTTCTGCGGTATTTCTCAATGGATGTGATCATTAGACCTGCCGCCTCCCTTCCTCCTCCTCCTCCTCACTCCCCTACTGTTTTTAACTGTTTTGACTCAAGGCTGCTGCTTCCTCCACCTCCTCCTCCTCATCTCTCTCACACACACACACACACACACACACAACTCACCCACCCACCCACATCTCGTCTGTCTCAGGCCTCAGGAGCAGCCATCGGGCCCTGCAACAGCATAAGCTTGACTGAGTCATGTGGAGAACGTGTTAAAAGCGGCTCTGGAGCCCAGAGAGAATAGGGCTGCAGAAATCTGAAGCGCCTGCGTCTCGTCCCGGCGCTGCCTCCTTCTATCACGCACTGACTTGTTTGTCTTTTGTTTTTTTTTCCCCGGCATCTTCTGTGCCCTCAAGGCCTTTCGAAGTCGAGCGTTCGCTTGTTAGCGTTTGAGAATTGATACAAGCGCAGTCGCATGCTAATGAGAGAGACAGTTGGCTTTTAGGGCTTGTTAGAGATGCTCTGGAGAGAGTGGGAGGTGGGTGGGAGGGAGGGAGGGAGGGATGGGGGGGTGAGTGATGTCAATCGGTAAGAGGTACTCTCTTTTTTTCCCTTGCACATCGGTGTGTGTGTGTGTATGTGTGTGTGTGTGTGTGTGTGTGTGTGTGTGTGTGTGTGTGTGTGTGTGTCCAGGCATTCACTATGCATGCCCAGGCCGCTTCCCCTCTAGCACGGCTCCCCAGAGGAGCAGGGACCTCTGCAGTGGAGAGAGGACACTTAGTTGGACACCAACTGTTATTCCCCTCCCTCCCCAAACACACATTACAGCCCCCTCTCTCCCTCTGTCGCCTCACACTCCCTCCCTCTATCAGTCTGTCTCTCTCTCTCTTTCTCTCTCTTTCTCTCTGTCCCCATCTGGCCCCATCTGCCTTCTTCTCTCCATTGACAGTATTGCTTAGCTCCCTTTCTACCTCTACCACTGCATACTTATTTTTGGGTTCTCTACCTGGGGCTGTGGTGGCTCTCTGTCGAGACCCTTCACCACCCTGCATGTCTACTTCACCCTGCAGGTTTTATAACATGCTCTGAAGAATCTTCTCCGGCTTCTCTTCTAAATTCTGTCATATGAAAAATAACAACGAGACATTTTAGTCATTTAAATCCTGTCATATAAAAAAAAAGAATCCAGTTTGTAATCACACGGTGACGTTGTGTTGTAGTCATAGTATGACAACAGTATGCGTACAGTGAGGATTAACTGTCGTTTCTCATTGGTGCTTTTCACAGAAAAAGCCGCTCTCGGCCATCATAAAAGAAGTGTGTGAAGGGTAAGGGCAATGTTTTCTTTAGGGCTTTTCTAACCTTGAAAGAAAGAACCTTGAAGAAATGCTGTATCTTTACTGTACCATTTTCTTTGTGTCTTTTGCATTTCAATTGAATACCTCCCGAGCCTTCAAGAGCTCTGTCTCTTTTGCTGTTTGTGTCTGTAGCTATCAGTGTAAGATGGGGTGCCCTTTAGTAGAAAGTAATTCTGTTGCTTTTAGGTGGTCCTTGGGGAACCATGAAAACTACGCTCTGCAGAATGCTGATTCCACTAACTTCTACATCACAGAAAAGGTTGGGCATTTTACCTTCTTGTCGCCTCCAATTTGATCAGATTTTTATTTTGAGTTTGACATTGGCTTGAACAATGATACACATACATATTTGTTCCAATGTTCCAGTAGCAGAAATATCTACCAAAATTGTCCTCTCCGTTTCTCCATAGAATCGAAACGACATAAAGAATGGTTCTATTCTGCGATTGACAACGTCACCTGTAAGTCTCGGTTATGTTCTCACTCAAGTGGTCTCAATCTCTTTTTTTAATATATTTTGAGTAAAAGTTGAATGTACCATTTCAGAGTAAAAGTGAAATGTATGATTTCAGGATAACGTTGAATGATGCCAGATTGATGCCCAGCTCACAACTGTTAATTTCCTTGTGTGTAAAACCAACTGAATAACGTGTGTTCCCTCCCTATCACAAAACCTCAATCACTGTTCAGCCCTGCACATTCTGGCCTTACTCTGGCGTGCTAGAACATGACCCACATACTCAAAGTGTATACCAACTGGGCCACACTTTACTTGGAGTTGCAATGTAGTTGCCTCAATAACAGTTTGTTAACCATATTGTTAACCATGTCCTTCGCTGCCCTCCTTCCTTTGTGCTTGTCAATTGGTTTTGGCTCACTATGTACTATGTACTATGTACTATGTACTTTGTGTGTGTGTGCGCGTGCGCGTGCGCGTGTGTGTATGTACTGTTCTAAACCTGAATTCACACTACAGAGCTGAACTGAGTTGAGATGTACTGTGCTGGCCTGGGTTACTCATCCACTACAGTTGGTGAACCAGTGCTGGAAAGGACCACCCGAAAGGGAATTATCCCAGCCAGCACACTACGGTTCAGGTCGACCCTGGAGGGGTGTAAAGCCCCTCTATGTTCCTGTATGCCTGTACGGTCGGCACGTAATAAGTACTGTCTATGGTCCCCAGTCTCAGACGGCTGCACAGCTGCATGAGAGGATCCAGTCGTCCAGTATGGACGCCAAGCTGGAGAGTCTGAAGGACCTGGCCAACTCTTCCCGGGACATCACCTTCGCCCAGGAGTTCATCAACCTGGACGGTATCTCTCTGCTCACACAGATCGTCACAGAGAGCGGCACAGAGTAAGTCCTCTCTCCTCTCCTCCCTTCTTTTCCCTCTCCTCTCCTCACCTTCTCCTTTCTCATTCCATCTGTCCTTGGGATCTCCACAAGAGGTACGGGGTTCCCCAGAGGCTTTTAGGAGCTTTGAGTCAACATGGGCTGTTTACCAACTCAACTTCTAGCTCCTAGCTCCTACCTCCTATGCCCTTGTGTATATCGAAGGGGTTTGGATGGGTATTTGCCCTATTACTGTATATCTGTCCGTCAATCAAGTGTTCAATCAGCAGGTCCCAGATTAGTTTAATTAAACAGAAGCCTTTGGAGTTGCACTGTACTGTACTGCATTCTGAGTGGGTAGGGGTTGACCATTTCATCAGTTGAACAGCTGTCATGATTGTGAGGTGACACCGTGCAACACTCCTTCCGTCGATTTTCTTTGTAAAACAGAATCAGGATCAACAACGATGACCTTTTTATCTGTCTTCCCAGTTTTAACAGCCGAAATGATTCTCAAAGCTTCAGCTATGATTTAGAACAGCCCACTTGCTCCAAATATCTCCCAGACAGATGTTCTCCTGATCCAGCTAGACTGTCTTTTATGTAGTCTGAGCCGTGTTGGGCTGGAGCTGGGGCTGGGGCTGGGCCTGGGAGGCTAGCTGGGCTGAAGGTTATGGCGAGGGCAGTCCTGTTCTGCTGAGATGGAGTTTCTCAGCTGCAATGTTGACTGGAACCCCCATGGGGAGGGGGGGGGGGGGGTTGGTGAACACTCACCTCACAGCTCTGCCAGAAACCCCCAGATGCAGGAAGAGAGAAGCCAGCGTCACGGTGTGTAGTGCGCTAGCCGGCTAGCTAGAGTCAAAACACACAGCGGAGACTTGCCATGTGTGCTAACACGCTACACAGTGGAGATGCACTTGTAATTACCGTAGTGTAACTGTTTATCTTATCTCATCAGAGTACAATCTGATGGGAAATTGTGTTTCTCTCCTTTTGCATATTCATACTATGTTCATCCTTTTTTAAAATCCTTTTATAAGGAAGAGTATCCACTTCTTTCGCCTCACGTTGAACATGGCCCCCCCAGGGCTATTTCCTTAAATATGTTTTTTATGTAAATGACTCTTGCGTCAATAGTTCGCCTGCTGCGAGTTTAAAAGTGCACACGTGTGCATGTTTGTGTTTCTATCTGCCACCCCCCCCCATCTGCATTCCCGCCAACTTGCTGTATTATGATTATTCAAGAGGCTTAGGGATGGAGAACAGTGGGGAGCCGTGCTTTCTAATTACCCAGACTGGGACATGACATCATGCTGTATTCATGTGGACGACTGCCTCGATGAAAGGAGGTGATACAGTGCCCCCTACTGACATAGCGGTGGTACTCACACCCAGATGAAGCGTGCTAGGTTACATCCGTGTACAGTGCAACTTCAACTGCAAAGGGATAACATTTATTTTCCAGGCCGGGTGAATGTGTTATTATTATAATCTGGGGATTCACTCCCAAAACACCAGATATTATCAATTGCTTGTAAGAAGTGATCAATTGTTAGGGTACAGTAGTTTTAATTGAACAATAAGATGGAACTTGAGATGATCCGTTCTGATTAGACAAACTCATCCAACCGAATGCTAGGCTTACTGTACCCTAACTTCTTACAACATTTTTTATATGATCAAGTTATTATTAAGCCTAATATTTGGTTGCCTGAGTTTGCCTAACCTTACTGACCGACCATCTCATGTCCCATTATATTGTTAAATGATGGTCATTTTGTGTAATATTGTCATTTTCACAAGGATACGGTTTCAGCTGCTTCACTTCACAATTGTGCTTTGCATGCTTTCTGTTTGTGTGTGGGTGTGTGTCTATAATCTGATCTGGGTGTTTCTTTTATTTGGTCAAATATCCTCTATCCCCACTGTCATCATACCTATCTCTTACCGTAATGGAATTCTGTTTAGACATAGCTTCTTTGTGTTGCTTATTGTGGGTCAATACATATTGAAAGTTATTTGAGATAATTCAGGTCTGGTTTAATAAGAACAATCTTTCTATGTGTTCAGAGAGTGATGTATATGATTTAAGATGCCTGTCAGATACTCTCCCATCCTGCCGTTGTGTTAGTCTCTTGTCAGGCCTTGGTTCTGATCTGGAGGGAAAGCTGCCATAACAGAAGGGACTATGTTTGTCCCCCAGCTCTGGGGTCCCCAGATCTGTGTTATCTATGACTTGAGCCCTTCCATGGTCTTGTGTCTCTCCCTGACGCCCAAGTTTCTTGAATCTTTGCAGACGGTATCAGAAACTACAGAAGATTATGAAGCCATGGTAAGCCCCTCCTCCCCCTTACCTGGCCGGACGACCTCATTGGCTCTCTCTGTACTTTTCGTAATCTACCGGACGAGTCTGCATGATTATGACTCTGGTCCCGGTGCTTTAGACTGATGGGAAAACAATCATGTCCGCCTCCGCTGGCTTCCATTTTGAAATCAATGTGTGTATTTAATCTTTATGTACCATGTAACCAAATCAACATTCTTTCTCATTTTGCATGTGGTATTGGGCAAACTAAAATTGGGCAGCATTTTAGTGGAACTACAAGCACATTCTTTTGATTCACTTGGGACATTGATTGGAAGAACACCAAGGTTTCCCTCTGAGAAAAAGGCCTTTTATATATTCTTATGAATGTCCTTTTCCAAAACAATTAATTGTTTGGAAATATAATTTTGACAGACCATTGAACAAAGTATTATTATTTTTTAACAGTATAGATACATTAAATAACATGGCATGGTTTAAATTCTACTCAGATCAATCCTTGCTGTTCTTCATAAACTCTGAAATAGTGTCTTGTTTTGGGCTGCATTCAGTAGACCCCAGCATTACTGAACATTCAGTAGAGCCCAGCATTATAGAACATTCAGTAGAGCCCAGCGTTATAGAACATTAAGTAGAGCCCAGCATTATAGAACATTCAGTAGGATGCACCTTCCTGAATGCTACCCAAATGATGGGGACTTTCTATTCTGTCTATCAAGGTGTAATGTTGGGTGGTGGGGTTGTCACAGATTAGATAGACACCCAGGGGGTGGTTATTCAGTTGATATACACCATCAAAATCAATTCTCTCCTGTCCGGTGCTCTTTATTCCACATCGAGAGATGGATCTGTCATTCTGTAGCCTGTGCCATGATTGAATTGAAATCCAAAAGGTATTCACACATCTGAACTTGATGATTTGTCTAGAAATCAACCGTCTTGATCCTAGAATGAGATATTTAACATCATTTCACCAGAGATTCATGTAACTGCCCACTTCCATGTGCAAAATCTTACTCATCAGTTTAACTATGCCAGTCTGACTAAAATACTAACTGGACCTTCCGGTCTAATTCAGAAATACTAACTAGACCTTCTGGTCTAATTCAGAAATACTAACTGGACCTTTCAGTCTAATCTGGACTACTAATGATCCTGAACTATTGACCATGATCCGCTCTCTTAACCCTGCTGCCCCATCAGCCTGTGTGTGTCACTGTGGCATTATTGACAGGTTAATCATACATTACAATGTGGAGCACAACACAACACACTGGTTTGGTCCTTTTAATTTGTGTGCATATAATGTGTATTCTTAAATTAAGATGTTTTGACAAGTCTAATCACACCCCCTATTGAACCTGTTACAGTGCGTTCTACCTGTGTTGGTCAAAACACCAGATTTAGATTTTATGATCCTCAAAAAGTTTTTAGCCTACACTTGTGTACACTCAGATCTTAGTATACAGTATATAGTTGTAGTATACAGTATTAGGCCAGTAGTCTACAGACATGCATTGAAGACTTTTGGCCAAAATGAAATGAAGCACTATCGAAATATGACAGCAAGGGGGCAGTACCCTACAATATTTACCACGTGCAACATTGACATCAAGAGGAGTGGTTCTATAGTCAGTCCTCAATGCTTATTATTATCATCGTATTTTCTTTCTTTTAGATTTTTAATCATTCAATTCACTCCATTTATTTTCTTGTGACATTACCTCTCAGAATAACATATGATGACATGCGTGAATATTTTACAATTATTGTGTGAGACCTTATACAATTATTGTGTGAGTTATTGCTTTAACAGTGGAGAATTAACCTTGCTTGGCCTTCCTCAGACTTCAGTTGACTCCCTGCATGAATGAATGCTCTCACTGCGCTGCCTGGCTCCTGCTGGCTCTCTGCCGCCCCCTGCTGTTCCTGGATGACCATGAAGGGGCGGAGGAAGGCACCTCCCTCCTCTCTGTGCTCTCAGCATACATGGCTGTGGCTTCACCCTCCCTCCCTCCCCCCCCTCCCTCCCCTGTGGCGTCAACCTCCCTCCCAACCCCTGTATGTCTCTTCCCCGATGCCCCTCTGCCACCCCCCCTGTTCCTCTTCCACCCCACCCCTGTGTCTGCAGCTTGGCTTTGCGGCTGTGCACGCCAGCAGCAGAGACGTTTCTATTGGCTGTCGTTGTTGTTGTTGTCTTCCAGTTTTGGCGACCTGTTGTCGTTCACGCTGACGGCGTTCGTGGAGCTCATGGACCACGGCATCGTCTCCTGGGACACCTTCTCCGTCGCCTTCATCAAGAAGGTGCTCCTTCACTATCGCTACCAAATATGAGCTTTTTACAAGTGTGAGAATTTATCGAGCAATTGCAATGAAATGAATACACCGTCAACTAAAGTAAGTGTTTTTTTAAATGATTGGTGAAAACCGATCACACACCGAAATTGTGTTAAGAAAGACCTTGAGAATCTTACTCGGTTCAGTCCATCCTTCCATAGCCTTGATGTCAGTTTAAAACGGTCTCTCTTCTACTACAGATTGCCAGTTATGTCAACAAGTCAGCCATGGACACTGCTGTGCTCCAGAGGTCTCTGGCCATTCTAGAGTCCATGGTGTTGAACAGTCAGGATCTCTACCAGAAGGTGGCGCAAGAGATCACCATCGGCCAGCTCATACCTCATCTGCAGGGGTGAGAGAGAGACGCGTTCCGACGTTACAGTGAAAGTTCCCTTGAGATAACGGTTGCACCTATACTCATCAAATACTGAGCTGAGCTGTACTGTTCCGGCCTGGTTAATGCCTTGTATCTGACCCTAGAGCAGTGGTTAAAGGGGACAGTTAATTTTGCCATTTAGCAGACGCTTTTAATCCAAAGCGACTTACAATTACGAATTACAGGGACATTCCCCCTGGAGTAACTGAGGGCTAAGTGCCTTACTCAAGGGCACACTAGTAGTGGTGTGGTTTCAGGCGGGATTTGAACTCACAACCTTCTGATCACAAGTCCAACTCACTATCCACTAGACCACCACTATCCCCGGACAGTTCACCCAAAGCTGTTCTCAGACTTCCAAAGTAGTCTTTAATATCGAGACGGCAACAACATCCGTTCTGCAGATCCAGCTTATGCCTCAATTCCAGGTTCATGCGAAAGCGGCGTACCGTCACATTCCCTCATGTCTTTATTCCAGTGCTCATCATTCATTCTGGGTTAATGCTTCGTTAGGCCTACAGCAACTTAACCCCATGTTATCGCTATTGAAGTGTGTGAACTTTTCAGTCTGTTCATTGTGAATGGGGCATGAACAAGAACAACACAAACACGGAGGCTACAGTACTCTCTCAGGGCGTAGAAATAAATCCTGTATCATTAGTGCTGGTTGACGTGGCTGACGATTGGTCTCTGTTGTTCCCCGTGTCATTATCTCCCAATCACAGCACTGATCAGGACATTCAGACGTACACCATCGCCGTGATTAACGCTCTGTTCCTGAAGGCCCCTGAGGAGAAGAGACAGGTACAGTAAGAGACCCACTCCAGCCTGCACATTTGTATGTAGACCGTAAGCTCGTGTCCACTCTCTATGGACTGTACACACACTCATCAATATGAGACACGACACCCATACCGGCATACTCATCTGACATTTGTACACGTTTGGCATTCAGCAGACGTCTTTGTCTCAGTAAGTGAATCATCTGTCCGTCAGTTATCGCAAGAAAAAGAAAAAATCTGTGCTAGGAACAGGGGCCAATGGCAGTCATAATGCTAGAAGAGGGAAGAATTAGTATATAATATATACAGTATATATGTATATATTATTCACAGTACTCATACCTACAGAATACAGTAGAGTACTCATTGCACACTTATCTGCAAACAGTCTGGCTTTTAGGGTAAAACATTGTTAGTGCTGCGTTGGCGGCCCTACCGATAACAAAAGAGATCTTGAAGACGAGGAACCAAATCAGATGCACCGGAGACGAGCACAGATAGAGTTCAGATACAAACCAAAAAACAATACAATACCTGTATTGTCAGACAAGGGTGTGCATGTATGTCCATATTTGAGAGAGAGAGAGAGAGAGAGAGAGAGAGAGAGAGAGAGAGAGAGAGAGACTCTTAGACAGTGCAGTAATACTTCGCAATCAGCCTCCCTCAAACCTCTCTGCTCAGTACAGACGAAGATGGCAGCGCTGCCCAGCCAAGCACCTCCTCTCTCATCCCTGTCTCTGCTCTGAGGTCACTCACCGTTCTGCTCTCTGAGCTAGCCCATTACCACCTCAGACCTGAGCCAATCAGAGAAATCTAGGAGAAACGGGGGCCAATTTAACAGTGTGTACTGAGCATGAACATACTCACTCATGCCCTTCGTCCTAGCTGTGGTTGCATGTGAACTACTGTGGTAGTGTACCTTTTGACCTTCCAGTGCCGCACTTCAACGGGGCCAGTGCTTTTGTAAGCTACAGTATAAGAAAGGTCAGCCTGTGCTGGGATCAGGTAGTTTCCTAAGTAGATGGATGAGCCAGTAAAACAGCAGGCCACAGGGTAATGGGAATCTAAAGGTTTTACTTTAGTTTTTTGGTTCGGGGAGTGGGTGGGGGGGTTGGGGGGGGGGGGGGGGCTGCTACACAGCATAGCTGTCATTATATTATCTAAATCTCTTCTATTTTGCTGACACCGTTGCTTTTTGCAGTTGCACCACTAACATTAAAATGCCTTGCTGCTGCCTTTTTCTCAAACTCTTCCTCTCTTTCTTTCTTTCTTTCTCACTCACCTCTTCTCTCTCTCTCTCTCTCTCTCTCTCTCTCTCTCTCTCTCTCTCTCTCTCTCTTTCCCTCTTCTCTCTTTCTCTTCTCTCTTTCTCTCTCTCCCTCTCTCTCTCATACTCTTTCCTCACTGCACTCGTAATGGTAGTTTGATGAGAGCAGTGTGGACATCCTTGATTGTCCTCTGACAGTAAGTGTACCTTGATAAGTGACCATTTGTAGTCTGTAGAAGATGTAAGTGTATGATTAAAAATGGCCTCTGTCTTATTTCAACACTGGGAGATACTTTATGGATTCTTTACACTTTATGGTGTCTCGCTGAAAGCACATTTGACATTTCTTGCCCATAATCCTCTTTTTTTATTTGATGAGCTTCCAGAAAGAACAATTTGTTTGCTTTAATGAGGACGTATTTCATAATGTACCTGTTTTCTCTCTCTTGCTCTCTCTCTCTCTCTCTCTCCCTCTCTCTCCCTCTCTCTCTCTCTCCTGTGTTTAGGAGATGGCCCACATTCTAGCCCAGAAGCAGCTGCGGTCCATCATCCTCAGTGTAAGTGTGCCCAGTCATGCACCTCATCTCTGGAACTGTCCTCTTCTGCATCGCTTGTTTCCATCTCTCCCTCTCTCCCTGTTTATCCCACAGCTCAAATGTGATATTAAAATAAAGAAAAAATGACACCCCTTACCCTTTGTCTTCCTCTCCTCTCCCGCCTTTCTCTTTCCCTCCTACTTTCCTACAGAATGTGATCCGTAGCCCCAAACCTATAAATGATGAGATGGCCCACCAGCTGTATGTGCTGCAGGTTCTAACATTTAACCTGTTAGAGGACCGCATGATGACCAAGATGGACCCTCAGGACCAGGTTGGGCTAAAACTGAAACTGCTCTCCTTACAGAACATAAAACTGTATATGTATTTCAACTATGGAAGGACAGGAGGGAGAGGGATGGATGGATGGATGGTATGAATATTGCAACTCTTTCTGTCTGTGTGTGTCTGTGTCGTGTGCGTGTGCGTGTGCGTGTACGTGTGCGTGTGCGTGTGCGTGTGTGTGTGTGTGTGTCGTGTGTGTGTGTGTGTGCACAGGCCCAGAGAGACATCATTTTTGAGCTGCGCAGGATTGCCTTTGATGTGGAGTGCGAGCCCAACAACAGTGGCAGCATCGAGAAACGCAAGTCCATGTACACCCGCGACTACAAGAAGCTGGGCTTCATCGTAAGTCGGCCTCATATCTCAACC
>NC_137690.1:61858804-62008804 GCF_963989245.1 Nansenia antarctica | reverse complement strand
GAACTACGTAAGTTTCACTACTCATCACTTTCACGACCTTTTTAGTAAAGGCTCACTGTCGTTGGCATCTGAACACATGTCGTCACTCCCACTCAACACATTCTCCTCAATGCTGCTGAGCTCCAGTGGGCTGGGGGAGGGGAGGTTGTCACCATAAGGCTGTCACCTATCCAATCTAATACAATCCGCAAAGGACAAGGGCAGAGGGAAGGTAGCAACTATTCTGGCATGGAACCCAGCCCACCACTTGCCTCTGCAGTCAGACTCCCAGACGGCCAATTAGAGGGAGACTAAGGGCACACTGGAAGCCCTCCTCCTCATCATCACCTACCAGACAGTATGTTGTGTTCTTCTACGATTAGAGAGAGAGAGAGGGGGAGAGAGGGGGGGGGGGAGGGAGAGAGAGACCAGGAAGGGAGGGAGAGAGAGAGACTGGGAAGGGAGGGGAGGGGTAGGCTGGGAAAGAAGGGAAGGGAAGAGGAGTTTTATTTTTTAGTTGAGCTTCTAGAGGACCTTGTGTCCCCTGGAGCTCATGCAGGCTTTCAGCTGTGTTATATCAGCTGAAAGGTGGGGTAGAGCTGAGAGACAGAATGTCCTTGAAATGGTCTTTGTCCTGGGTCCTGGTCTGGGAAGCTGGGAAGCTGAGGTGATATATTGGCTCAGGCGTGTGTGTGTGTGTGTGTGTGTGTGTGTGTGTGTGTGTGTGTGTGTGTGTGTGTGTGTGTGTATGTGTGTGTGTGTGTGTGTATGTGTGTGCGTGTGCGTGTGCGTGTGCGTGTGCGTGTGCGTGTGCGTGTGCGTGTGCGTGTGCGTGTGCGTGTGCGTGTGCGTGTGCGCGTGCGCGTGCGCGTGCGCGTGTGTTCTTGTGCATGTACCAGATGCGTTTGTCTCATAATAGAACTCTATTATGAGTTTGTCTCATAATATAATTATTATATATTAATATAATTACCATGTGGAATACATTTTGTATACTGCAGCTGCCCATCTGGCCAAATGCCCCTTGCAAAATATATGGTTAGTTTTCCTTTTTAAGAAAAAGACGAATGACACACCTCCACAACAAATAACAGGAGGTTAGGCATGGCATATATTGCATTAAGGCAAAGACACCTCTGCGTTAGGCATGGTGAAGAACTATGATCATGTCTCTGTAGCTCTGGAGCAGTCTGACCCAAAGCTTGCATTGCCATCTCTCTGCCATCCCCAAAATATTCTCTGCTGGCCTGAAAGTTACATGGCAGCTTTGATCTTACTGTCAAGCCTGGGTCTCTCTAGACGTTGATAGCTGTGTGCTCTCCAGCTTCAAAATCCATAGTTATTTCTGGACAGTAGTCCCACTTATTAATAACCAAGGAAGGGCTGTGTGCATGCGTGCGTGTGCGTGTGTGTGTGCGCAAGTGCATCTGTGTGTGTCCAAACACTGAGGGTATTTGGGGTGGATGGGATAAGAGATGCACCAGTGGTCTGTAGCTACAGGCCTGTCTGATACATTGAAGCCTTGGTTTTGACTCTGGTATAATTGTATCCCCAGATCATTATGGTTTTATTCCATTTTGGTAAATGTTTACACACACACACACACACCATGTCCATATTGTACATGTCATTCCCATGGGTGTGAGAGTACTGTATATTTCACAGGCTGGTGTGCGTGTGCGTGTGCGTGTGCGTGTGCGTGTGTGTGTAATGGGGGTGTTAAGAGGATGGATGGTATGTGGGACAGGTAGGTGTCCCAGGTGTTGAAATGAATAACAGTAGGCAATTAGTGGATCCCCCTGTGTCTGCTGTCTAGGACTGGAGCACACTGTCTCCCTATACAGCCCCAGACCCAGACACAGGGAGGGGGGGATAGGGGGTGACAGGGGACAGTGACGCTGGCCACACTGTCTTTTACATCCACGGATGTTGATAAAGCGGACTCTACACAATAGGTCACATGAAAGATAATCTTAATGATGTGATTGATAATGATTTGCTTACCCCTGCGTGACAGACACTTGCAAGAGAGAGGCGTTGATCACTGTTTGCAATAGACGATCGAACAGCGCGAACGTTGTATCCGCCCACATGCCAATTGACTCCAAAATGTCTCCCGTCTCCAAAATACTACAGCAGAGGTAGATAAAGCCATCCAGCAGGCTGCCTGCAGCCTCTAAATGATTTACAGTGCGAGGGCAGAGAAACCACGCCACAACCCTCCCACTCAGACATCAAAACTTCATTAAGTGAGCAGCATAATTCCTCATTAAAAAGTAATGGCCTCCTTTTAAAAAGGCCTGTGCCTAGCGAAGCCGCCTGGTGTGGAAGGGAATGTTATGTTCAGAACAGCTCTTGTCGTTTTTCACGCGTCCATTTCCTTTGCCTTTGCCTCTATAGAATTTGAATAAAACTGGTGGGAGTTGGCAACTCTTCCTTCCCATGCTGATACTACAGGATTCTGGTGATAGCCGGGGGCCATTTTAACTCTTAAATTCTCTCTCCCCTATACCCTCCCCTCTGTCCCCAATCTCTTTTTCTCTTACTCTCTCTCTCTCTTTCTCCCTCTCTCTCTTCCTTCTTTAAACCTGAGATAATTGTACTACCCTTTAAAAGAGGGCACTGACACACTCCTCTCACACTCAAACGACAACAGCAACAACAACGATTTCTCACTCAGGGCAGCCGACTGAAGGACAGTGGGTATTTTCATACACGCTCGGGTCAACAGATCAGCTCGGAAAACCCTCCCCCACCCTTTTCCCCAGGGAACGTGGGCGGCTGGGTGCAGCGCGGCGGCCACTCTGCATTCCGCTTGAACTTTTCTGCTCAACACCGAGGTTCAATTACCCCCTCCGCCGCCGCAAATAGATATTGTTTTGACATTTTCCCCTGCTTTTTCTATATTTCTATGCAGATTGCGGAGTGGGAGGGCTTGTTTGGGGGCGAAGCTGGCTGTCACAGCATTCTTCTGCTACATTATTCATATCCCCGTCCAGGTGTCCTCGTGTCCCCTCCTCCCCAGAGCACGGTCAATCCTAACGGATTTATCTTCCCCCTGCATGTGTCCCCAGAACTGGCCTAATGAAATCTCAGTCTGTCAGGCGCCGTGCCATGGACTCTTGGGGCTCCTCCATTAAAACAGGCACACGTGATGCGTATTTGATTTAGTTGTGTTTTGTTTCGAACGTCCAGAGTGTGGTGAGAAATATGTCCCTCTTAGTTATTTATGGTGTCTCATCACTTTCAGTTGGAGAATGGATGGAGGGCAGGACTCTGTCTCTCTCTCTCTCTCTCTCTCTCTCTCTCTCTCACACACTCACACACACACACACACACTCCCATTCACACACACACACACACACACACACACACACACACACACACTCCCGTTCACACACACAAACACACACACACACACACACAGGTGTAGGTCACCTTCAGATAGAGAGTAGATGGAACGGTAGCTGAGATGACTGGACTGGACACACACGCACACACGCACACATGCACACACACACACACACACACACACACACACACACATACACACACACACACACACACACACACACACACACACACACACACACACAGGCGCCATCAAATACTGAGAGGAATACTTGTTCAGAGGCAGGACAGGGCAGGCTCCAGATCAGTCTTATGATGGCCTTATTCATGCCTCAGTATCAACACTAGGTCAAAGGGTCACTAGGAAACATCCAGATAAGAGAAATAAGATCTCTCTGCCCTTTTAGGAAACTGTAATGTTAGCATAATTAGTCCTCTGGGACACCAGTGATGACCAGGTCTTGTTCTGGTCGTGGTCGAGCCGTGGTACAGAGGGATAGCTCTGAACATGTTCTAACAAATACATTCTTATACCACTGTGTTGCTTTTATCCTGAATGTCACTGTATGTCTGAGTGTTTGGAAGTGAGCTGAGTGATGTCATACACTGTTCGCTGTGTTGTTGTTGTTGTTATTGTTGTTGTTGTTGTTGTTTGTTGTGGTGGTCTAGTCACTGTTGTACTCCTCCCTGAGCCTCCTGTCTTCTGGTTGTGTTTATCTGAACTCAGCAGGGGACTGAGAGCCATCCAAACTCATTTACAGGAACGAGACCCTCTGTGATGACATTCGTGAGGAGCCCGCTGTGCCCACACACACACACACACACACACACACACACACACACACACACACACACACACACACAATCACATTCATGCTCACACAGACACAGGCGTAGGCGAACACATAAACACACACACACACACACACACACACACTTGTGAGAGATGCCATGCTGTGAGATGGGTATTCTGTGATGTGTTTGGACTGGTCAGAGAAGTGCCATAGGGATGCAGCAGCTATCTCTGTAGGGATTCTGTGTGACAGAGAGCTCACACAGACATACACCTACAAGTTGAGACGGGGTTGATAGACACAGCTTGTTGCTTTTAGAAGCTTGATCTACTTTACCCAAATGTCTGATTCACCAGCTCAGCCTGGTTGTTCAATGACGCATCAGAGACCAAGGATTTTAGATTTCTGAGAGGGTTTGAGTTGGATTTGGAAAACATTAAGAAATGATTAGATTGTGTACAACCACTGTATCTCTTAGGCGTGTGGGTGAAAGCATACGAATCGAGTATTGACAAGGGTTGCTACAATTCCTCTCCTTTTTTTTTTGCCCTAGTAGGTTCACTCACACAGAGAAGCAATTACGCTGTCGGATGAGGAGAGACATGGTTCTCGATGGAGATTTAGGCCTTAGGAGAATTAAATTCCCACCTCTTCTGTTTAGAACTACGGGGAATGTATTGTACACTGTTATTTCCTTTTCTGAAAAAAGAAGAAAAAAGAAAAAAAAGGTCATATCTGAAGAGACTAGTTTTGGCCAGTAATCGCTCTTCCTTTTGGAATCGTGGTAGAAATGGCTGCTCGGAGTGTTGGATGTTCGATACTCCAGAGGTTTCCTTTCCTTTCCTTGTCTTTGTTCCTTCATCAGCGGTTTGACAGGTGAAAACTGCAGTAAGCCCATCGTGTCCAGTCACCTACTCAATGAATGGTGATGATGGGAACCGTCACTGAGTTGATTTGGTTAACAACATTCGTTTGATGAGAAACTCGCACAAAACCCCCGAAGACTTGAGTTGGCTCCCTGTGCTAACGTCTAGGCTTTAGCTCTAGGCTAACACAGTCTAACACCAGTCGGTCCAAGCCCAGGTGGTCACAGAGGAAAGAACAAAGAGCATGCCGCCTCACACTATTATGGCCATGTGCTCAAGACATCCATTCATCTCAGTCGACAGCAAGCACATGCACAAATGCATGGGTGGTTTCCCAATGCGGCTAATGCAGTAAAATCAAATGAAAGTTTGAGTGCAAGCGTGCAAGCGTAGCGCCAACATCTCATTCTGCTTGTTGCTCACTCCACACGCTTAACAAAGCACACTGACATGTGTTCTAATGTGTTCTAATGAGGGGATTGCAAAGACTTTGGAGGGAGAGTAGATGAGTAGTTTGTTTATGAGACAGAAGGATCACGGTTTGGTTTGCTTATGAGACAGAAGGATCGCGGTTTGTTTGTTGTGTTGGCGAGAGGCTCTATCAGGACGATCGATGTGTGATTTCCATCTGGGTATGATTTGAATTGTGCGTCCGCGCGGTATCAGTTTTGGAGATAACTGTCGGGCGAGGAAAAGAGATGTGTGTTTTTGCATAAGAAGAGTGGGTGGGTGTCTTCTAAGTTTTTTTGTATCAGGGGAAGCTGTCTGGTGGCAATTGAAGTGTGTTGTTTGCATAACGACTGAAGTTCTGAGTGGTTTCTTTTTGATCAGAACTGCCAAATGTTTTCCCCTGAAAGATTCTATTTCGGTTTTCGGCTGTAGCCAGGCCGTCTGATGTTGGGATGGATGTGAATTAGATAAGGCAGCTGTCCAAGATAGCTAGAATAGATATTGTGTGAGTAGATGGGACAACTGTCTAACAAATCTAGAATAGATATTGTGTGAGTAGATGGGACAACTGTCTTATATAGTTAGAATAGATATTGTGTGAGTAGATGTCTGAGCCCTCAGGTGTGGTCCAGTTTGTTGTTTTTGCTTTTTGTTTGTCTTACCTTATTTGTTCTACCTGCCGACTGTGATGGTAAATGGACTCTACTTATAAAGTGCCTTGCTCCAAAGCGCTTTACAATGGCTTCTCACTCACACATACATTCGCACACCAATGGCGGCCAGCTATCATGCCAGCCCGCTCATTGGGAGCAATTTGGGGTTCAGTGTCTTGCCCAAGGACACCTCGACACGTGGTCAGCCGGGGATTGAACCGCCGACCTTGCGATCATTGGACAGCGGCTCTACCTCCTGAGCCACAGCTGCCCCTCTCTCCTTTTGACCCACCTTGGCTGTTGTTGCAGGCGCCTCTGCACTGACTGGGACGTTCATGTTAAATCTCTGTTCAACGAGGAGATCTGGGCGGCACACCGTTGACGCATTAGCATTACGTTAAAGTTGTTGAACCGTGGCTTGGGTCTCTGACCATGCATGCTGCCATAGCATCCTGTTGAGCGGTGGACAATGACTACTACTGAAAGGTGTTGCTGACACTGTGTTCTGTCACACACACACACACACACCTAGCTTTCCCCTTGTCACAGGTGGAAGTCCAGGCATGCTGGCACGGTAATTGGAGTGAGGATGACACCTTTCAGTGTGTGTTTGTCATGCTCCAGGCCTCCAAGGTGACTCTCCCTCTTGTTTTGCTTATTTGTCCTTCCGTCTCCCTCCCTCCACACCCATTCATCTCGCTGGGCCATGACAGATGTCAGGAAGGCTCTCTGCCTGCAGGTCACACACACACACACACACATACTCACACATACGCTTAGTCACCTCTCCCTTCCCAGGACGCATCTGTGTAGCAGGCAGTTTTTAGCTTTAATTAGCAGCGGCCAGACGTCACTGTTCCAAGCCTTCACATTGGGTTGAATCTGGCGGACAGTGATCGGTGGTTCATCAGCCTGTCACTCATTGAGTTCCCAGAGACAGCGGACAGGGAACTTTGACCCCCCCCCCTCAGGCACAGCCCACCCACTCACATCATTGTGATGATGGAACTCAACATGAGTTCCAGAATTGTCCATTGATTCCCTTTACGACTTGTTGGAGCATTTGATTCATGTATTTCGTCCCTAATGTTTTTTTAATCAAGAGAATCTACAGCATTTGTCAGAATCTACAGTATCTCAGTACTATACAGGTGCAACTCAAAACATTAGAATATCGTGCAAAAGTTCATTTATTTCAGTAATTCAACTTAAAGGGTTAAACTTAGATATTATATAGACTCATTACATGCAAAGCGAGATATTCAAAGCCTTTATTTGTTATACATTTGATGATTATGGCTTACAGCTTATGAAAACCCCAAATTCAATATCTCAGAAAATTAGAATATTGTGAAAAGGTTCAATATTGTAGGCTCAAGTGTTACACTCTAATCAGCCAATTAATCCAAAGTACCTGCAAAGGGTTCCTGAGCCTTTAAATGGTCTCTCAGTCTGGTTCAGTAGAATTCACAATCATGGGGAAGGCTGCTGACCTGACAGTTGTGCAGAAAACCATCATCGACACCCTCCACAAGGAGGGAAAGCCTCAAAAGGTAATTGCGAAAGAAGTTGGATGTTCACAAAGTGCTGTATCAAAGCACATTAATAGAAAGTTAAGTGGAAGGAAAAAGTGTGGAAGAAAAAGGTGTACAAACAACAGGGATGACCGCAGCCTGGAGAGGATTGTCAGGAAAAGGCCATTCAAATGTGTGGGGGAGCTTCACAAGGAGTGGACTAAGGCTGGAGTTAGTGCATCAAGAGCCACCACACACAGACGGATCCTGGACATGGGCTACAAATGTAGCATTCCTCTTGTAAACCGCTCCTGAACAACAAACAACGTCAGAAGCGTCTGACCTGGGCTAAAGAAAAAAAGAACTGGTCTGTTGCTCAGTGGTCCAAAGTTCTCTTCTCTGATGAGAGCACATTTTGCCTCTCATTTGGAAACCAAGGTCCCAGAGTCTGGAGGAAGAATGGAGAGGCACACAACCCAAGACACTTGAAGTCCAGTGTGATGTTTCCACAGTCTGTGTTGATTTGGGGAGCCATGTCATCTGCTGGTGTTGGTCCACTGTGCTTTACACAGTGGACCACAGTCAACAGTCAACACAGCCGTCTACCAGGACATTTTAGACAGTGGCGGCTGGTGCTAAACATTTTGGGTGGGGCACAGGTTATGGGGGCATGCTCCACGGGGAAGAATATCAACTTTAAAATCTGGATTTACAGTCGATTTTAGCATGAGAATAGCTCTACCCCCCTGTACAGACCTCGCCATCCCCTCTACCCCCCTGTACAGACCTCTTCATCCCCTCTACCCACCTCTACAGACCTCTTCATCCCCTCTACCCCCCTGTACAGACCTCTTCATCCCCTCTACCCACCTCTACAGACCTCTTCATCACCTCTACCCACCTCTACATCTCCTCTACCCACCTCTACAGACCTCTCCATCCCCTCTACCCCCTGTACAGACCTCTCCATCCCCTCTACCGTCCTCTACAGACCTCTTCATCCCCTCTACCCCCCTGTACATACCTCCTCATCCCCCCTACCCCCCTGTACAGACCTCTTCATCCCCTCTACCCCCCTGTACATACCTCCTCATCCCCCCTACCCCCCTGTACAGACCTCTCCATCCCCTCTACCCCCCTGTACAGACCTCTTCATCCCCTCTACCCCCCTGTACAGACCTCTTCATCCCCTCTACCCCCCTGTACAGACCTCTTCATCCCCCCTACCCACCTCTACAGACCTCTTCATCCCCCCTACCCACCTCTACAGACCTCTTCATCCCCCCTACCCACCTCTACATACCTCCTCATCCCCCCTACCCCCCTGTACAGACCTCTCCATCCCCTCTACCCCCCCTGTACAGACCTCTCCATCCCCTCTACCCCCCTGTACAGACCTCTTCATCCCCTCTACCCCCCTGTACAGACCTCTTCATCCCCTCTACCCCCCTGTACAGACCTCTTCATCCCCCCTACCCCCCTGTACAGACCTCTTCATCCCCTCTAGTGAGTGTGTGTGTGTGTGTGTGTGTGTGTGTGTGTGTGTGTGTGTGTGTGCGTGTGTGCGTGTGTGCGTGTGTGTGTGCGTGTGCTGAATACATAAACAAACAAGCTAAAAGACGACAATAGAAAACGTACCATGCTGACGATATTACTAAATGTTTGAAGTAGCTTTTATCTTAGCTGACTCTCTTACCTTCAGGTCGAGTTTGTGTATTCTGGCTTCGCAAAACACCAACAGTAGCAGCCTAACAGCCGCGGAGATTGCGACCACAAACGAAGTTTGACTTCGGTAATAGGTCCAGTTGTAATATCCTCAAGCAGGGGAGGCTGGTTCATTAGGGGCAATTGCACAATGCCCCACCAAAGGGAGAAGAGAGAGATTTTTTTTCTATGACTTCTAGACAGTGTTGCTTCTGAATATCATAGTCCAATCAGCTAGTGTTCTGTGGCGTATATCATAGTCCAATCAGCTAGTGTTCTGTGGAGTATGTTCCAATCAGCTTCAAGTCCCGCCCCTTTCGGTGCATGTCCCAAAACCCCATAGACAAATGACCGAATGGCCTGAAGTTACCAAAATAGATTTTACATGCAAGTCTACGAGAACAGCCTAGTGCAATTTCGCGTAGTGTGAAAGTTGCCCCGAAAGGGGCGGGACTTGAAGCTGATTGGAACATACTCCACAGAACACTAGCTGATTGGACTATGATATACGCCACAGAACACTAGCTGATTGGACTATGATATTCAGAAGCAACACTGTCTAGAAGTCATAGAAAAAAAATCTCTCTCTTCTCCCTTTGGTGGGGCATTGCACAATTGCCCCTAATGAACCAGCCTCCCCTGATTTTAGAGCACTTCATGCTTCCTTCAGCAGACAAGCCTAATGGAGATGCTGACTTCATTTTCCAGCAGGACTTGGCACCTGCCCACACTGCCAAAAGTACCAAAACCTGGTTAAATGACGATGGGATTCCTGTGCTTGATTGGCCAGCAAACTCGCCTGACCTGAACCCCATAGAGAACCTTTGGGGCATTGCCAAGAGAAAGATGAGAGACATGAGGCCGAACAATGCAGAAGAGCTGAAGGCCGCTATTGAAGCATCCTAGTCTTCCATAACACCTCAGCAGTGCCACAGGCTGATAGCATCCATGCCACGCCGCATTGAGGCAGTAATTCATGCAAAAGGGGCCCAAACCAAGTACTGAGTACATATGCATGATTATACTTTTCAGAGGGCTGACATTTCTGTATTTAAAATCCTTTTCTTATTGATTTCATGTAATATTCTAATTTTCTGAGATATTGAATTTGGGGTTTTCATAAGCTGTAAGCCATAATCATCAAATGTATAACAAATAAAGGCTTTAAATATCTCGCTTTGCATGTAATGAGTCTATATAATATCTAAGTTTAACCCTTTAAGTTGAATTACTGAAATAAACTTTTGCACAATATTCAAATTTTTTGAGTTGCACCTGTATATATTGATATTGTTTAGTCAAATCACAGTTTCAGAGAGAGGGATTGGGTTGGAGATCTGTTTAGCGTGACTGTTGTATGTCATTTCAAAGGCTCCTAACAAGCAGAGCAACATTGGAGGTCTTTTTATTTTTATTTTTATTTTTATGATCGACAATGGTTGTGCACACTTCCATGAGAGCCTCCCTCTCCACTCCCACTATACTCCCACGATATTTGTGTTTTTATATATCTGACAATGTGAGACTAGTCTAGAGAGAGAGGCTGGCCTCAGATGGCTTGAAGGAGCGTGGGGGCCAGATGGTCTATGCCCCCCACACACACACACACACACACACACATACTCCCATGACTCACTCAGACTGCCTGGAACTCCTCTGGGAGTTGTTGTGTACTACCGTCCACTCACTGACCAGTGATGTCATGCTGTGATATATATAACCACTCTATGATGCAATGGCTCGCCCCAAGATCATGGAAGGGTTTGAGGGATCAAATTAGTATGATATGGAGGAGTTGCATTTGTGCATGTGTGTGTGTACAGTATGTGTTGTGTTAGTGCAGGATTGGAAGAAACCACACACACACACACACACACACACACACACACACGGTCACAGTGTGACTGACCGGTTTCAAAGAGCATTATGAGATTTATGGTAGTTTCAATTTTAAAGAGCCTTCGTATAGTCTCACATTGCTATATGACTCAAACCTCCCTGAGGGAATTATAGTTTTACACGCACACACGCACGCACACACACACACACACACACACACACACACACACACGCACACGCACACACACACACACACACACGTGCACTCACACACACACACACACACACACACACACACACACTCACACACACGCACGCACACACACACACACACACGTGCACACACACACACACACACACACACACTCACACACACACACACACACACACACACAGGGTCAGGAGGGGTCAGATGAGGCTGTGGCTTTACCAGATTAAGGTCATGTTCAGCCCTATTGACTTTGGGCCAGTGAAAGAGGGGCGTGTCTATATCTGTTTATCTGGTAGAAAGACAGGTAGTGTCAGGGTACATTCACAATGTGGCATCAGAACTCATAAACACTTAACAATCTCATGGCCATTATCAGTTGTCACTTCAGCAGTATAGCCAGACATTCAATATCTCCGAATTTGGACATTGCTTTGTCTCTGCTAGTCAAGCATGGCCCAGATTTCAGCCTCTTCAATTATTTGTTTGTTGTGGGAGAATTGTGTTTGTCTGATTAAATATTCAGAGTTTTCAATTTGTACGAGTTTGAAAAGTTACCCTACACAGTGTAGTCTTCAGGAGTATGAATTATACAGTGCAAAAAGAAAGGTCAGGTTATGGCGTTCCGACATTATGTTAGAGAACGTTAGCTCAGAATGCCCACAGCTGTCAGACCTGAATGGAGGGTTTTAATGCCAAGGATGAATCAGACTGTCCAGCTCCAAGACTTGAGAATCTGCTGCCGCCCAGCAAAACCTGTCCCTGTCTGAAAGTGAAACCGCCAAAGCCAGGCTGACGTTTAATTCCCCTTCAACCTGGATACATCTGGCCCAGCCCACCGCCATCAATAAACACCCCCAGAGAACCACAATCATCCTTAACCCTCCGCCCACTCTGCCAAATGAGGGGAAAAAAGCCAGATTGAGTCGGATTTCTTCCCTCCCTCCTTCCCAGGCTCTGTCCCTCAGGGCGGTGGACCTGTCCAGTAAGCAGACAGACGGTGCATGTTCTGCCTCCCCTGTTAGCTCTCTGACGGACGGACGGACGGACCGACTGACTGACTGACGGCACCGGCAGCGCTCAATCTTCCGTCCCCCGGGGGGCGACCACATCCACATCGCTTCAAATCAAGGCCCTGGCCCCGGCGCCCCTGCAGGCATCATTCATTATGCGGTGAAGTTTCCATTTTCTGCCTCTGAGCTGATGCAATTGCGTGGCCCCAGTGGAGGAGCGTGGGCACCCCTGCCGCGATGCCTGGAGACTGTAAAAGGGGCACTCTGCTTAGAGACGTTCAACTGGGAGGGAGGCTCCAAGTGGCTCTCAAAGACAGGAGGGAAGAGTCTGTAGTTCAAATGAACGCAGAGAGGTGTTATCATCCCTCTCTGGGGTGTTTGTTACAGGAGGAACCTTTCAAGACGCTTTGCCTGAAGGGTGATTCTGAAGCTTCATTAGCTGCAAAGAGCTAACAAAGAGGTACACCGCTACCGCTAGCTTCAGACAGTGAAAACATCCTTGCTGAATCAAATGATACAGCATCAGAGGGTAATGGAATAGCTTAAAGGGAGTTTGGCTAGGTTTTTTTGGGTTCTTGTTACTAATGGTTTTATATTGCAATATCACAGGAGACATGTGGATGCAATCAGACTAGATTTCGTTCTCAGTAGGGAGGTTATGATGAATCCTATAACCCAATGAACACTTATTTCCTGCCACTTCTGTAATAATGTCTAATCGTCATGGCCTCTCAGAAAAGACCTAGATTAGTTCTTTGGCCACACCATTGAAAAAGTACTTCACGGAGAATGAGGGAGTTTTTTAATCAGGCTCATGGAGTATTCAGGGCTTCACCCTGTCTCATTCTGTAGAAGGAGGAACTCGATGATAAGTGCATGAGAAACCGCTTACAACCCCGTAGTGTGTGCTGAAGTTTTTGCTCGTTGAGAACTTTCCATTCAATGTGTTTGTTTGAAGTCGTTGTGTGGGATGTTGGTTTCTGTAATAAGGCGTTAGTCAGGGGTCTGAAGGCAGGTCAGAGGCCACAGTCCCAGAGGAAGCCACGCTCATTTGTTTCTGAATGGAAGGCGGCCTTCGGCAATAAACACTGATCAGAGGAATAACGTGAAATGTAAATGAGTTAACTCAGTCCTATGTATAAACCATGATCTACACATTCTGTGTGGGTAGGAGTCTAGTGAACAGAGGATCAGTTCCTCAGGGCTTGGAAGTGCCCGGTTTAGGAGGGAGATGAGCACTGACGCACAGTGGTCACACACACACACACACACACACACACACACACACACTCTCTCTCTCTCTCTCTCTCTCTCTCTCTCTCTCTCTCTCTCTCTCTCTCTCTCTCTCTCCATGCTTTCCTTAACATGCCCCAACTACGGAGACTACAGTATGTGGGCATTGAAGTATGGCCAAAAAGTGTGCGTGTGCGCTTGTGTTCACACGCGTCTCTATGAGGTTTGAGTTTAGTTTCAACAGCCCCTCTCATTCTCATTAGTTTCAACAGCCTCTCTCTCTCTCAACAACCTCTCTGGTGCAGCTTCTCTCATGTTGATGGATGTCTCCTAACTGATTGATTTGCTGTCCAGTGTACCATCCAACACCAGGTTCACCCTCCTCTTCTCCTCTGTCCACAGCCAGTGAGAACTGCCATGACTTCCACCCCATGTTCTTCACCCACGACCGCTCCTTCGAGGAGTTCTTCTGCACCTGCATCCAGCTGCTCAACAAGACCTGGAAGGAGATGAGGGCCACCAGTGAAGACTTCAACAAGGTCTGTGTGTGACCGTGCGGAAAGGAGTTGGTGGTCAGAGCACCTCTTGGCTTCTGATGTTAGTTAGGGCTGTCTTTTCTTTCTTTCTTGTATTAGGTTTGTAGTATCATGAATAAGACAAGTTTAGTTTATTCGTCAATTGCAACAACAACAACAACAACAACAACAAAAGCACACAAATACAAAGAAAATAGATCTAGACAAATAAAAATAAAAGTCAAAAGTCAAAAATCAATCAAATTCTTTAAATCTCTTTTCCCTGTTTTTCTTTATGCGAGCAAGTGACTCCTGTTGTGACTGGTGTGTGGAGGTGATGAGTTCTCTGAGAAGTGGGCAGCAGAGCAACATGGCTGTAATTACAATTATGATAATGACCTCGCAAGCTGGGGCCGCATACCTGATGAAAGTTAATAATGACGCCACCGCCTATATACCGTCTCCACATGCACACGGACTTGATTAAGATGCATGGACATGGAAATAGATTTCTCAATGTCTGCTTAGATGAGTTTCCTCGAGGCGTGCCTCTTTCAGGAGAGATTGGGTGGAGGAGGGGAGCCAGCACACACCCCTAGGCTTTTCAATTTAATTCTCCGTCTCTGTTGTCTGACATGAAAAACACATCAGACTCCTCCGTCGTCTGGATGCTTATTTATAACCCAGTTTCATTTGCAGACCGGCACGCTGGGTGATAATAATAACACATTTTCAACCCGCTGATCTTGATTCAGTCACCGCCTGGGTGCTTTGTTGCTAGACTATCTGATGTAGCCATGGACATGCAGTATACAGTAAGACAGATACGCTGGCTTCAATCAAACCTGTATTCAGTGCAGTATTCACGCAGTACCATATACTCAAAGTATACTAGACTCAGCTCACAAGTACTCTAGATGCTCCTTTTTTTAGATGCAGCGTCCAGAATATTTAGTAATTTGTGTGAACCAGCCCTTCCCTTTAAGTGTATTGGCCAACTTCAGTAAACATCTCATAAAATCCTTGTAGGCCTATGAAACAGACGTTGAGTTGTTGCAAAGAGTAGCTCCGAGCCTCGAACTTGTGTGTCATCGTTTGCGTGACCGTCTCCTCAAATACCCGATGTTAACCAGCTACACTATCGAAAAGCTAGCAGTTTCACAGCACGGGGTGGGGGTATTTGAACTTGAGGAGTGAGTTTACCATCTCAAGTCGGTGACACTTAATTCATCACCCACTGCGTATTCAATTCTGCGGGGGCAATATTCTTAATATATACCTCATATATTCATTAGGAAATATGCTTTATGGCGTGAAGGCGACATTGTAATTGGAAATAAAAGCTAATTCAGCATTCATCCTCGCTACCTTTGCCAGGACTGTACTTGATGTCTTTATTTATGTGGGTAGTGTACATAGAGATGCTTATGCTGGGGTTGCATCTGCTCTTAGGGAGCTTTAAAGGTGGAGTGTATGGTGTGTATGTGGTTACTTAGCATTGCCTTGCTGTAGCAGTGAAAACATTGTTCTTTTGAGGTTTTGTCAGCCTGGACACCAGTCTGTTTCAGCACTAGTCTACAAAAAAAGACTAGCTATGGATTCAGCTTTTGATTGGAATAAAATCAATAGGCCTGTGTTTGCAATGTTTGTGCCATCTTGTGTGAAATCTCTTTTTAAATAAATTAAAAGATGTTCTTATATATATATATATATATATATATATATATATATATATATATATATATATATATATATATATATATAACTGGTGAGGTCAGATATTGTGTGAATCATCTATTATCTAATAGAACTTCACAAAGCCATACAAGTGTTAATTCAAAACCAGTGCTGGTGTTGTGGGCCCCACCATGCCGTAGGCTCAGGCGCCTGTCTGTTGGCCCCTGAAGCTGGCTCTATGACCTGGTGACCTGAACAGCTCCACATATGAACTAGCTAGCATCTCTACCCTCCTGGCAATGGGTGACCTGTATATCCAAGATCTGAAGCATGAAAGGTACAGTCTGCCTTCTCCTGCTAGGAAGTATTGACCTGGCTGGGGTGTATTTCATTTTTGTTTTGGCTTTTTGTCTTATCGTTTGTCTGAGCATTGAGCAACTGTTGTGTGTGTTTCGTTTTGCAGCCACATGGGACAAAGAAGTCAATCAGAAACAGCATAACCGTAACACGGCCTTTCTCAATGTAAAAGTGTGTCTTATCTACAGTGTACGGAGGATGAGCAGAGATGCAGTCAGTGTAAATGTTTTATAGGTTGGTGGCTAGTCGTCTCTAGCACGCTTAGCAGATCCATGTTTAACATCAGGTTCGTCTGTGGGTGTTGAATCAGACACACACACACACACTCTCTCTCTCTCTCTCTCACACACACACACACACACTCACACATACACACACACACACACACACACACACAACAACAACAACACACCTCTGGGCCAGGGATGTTAATATGTTAATATCTAATTCCGTTGCTCATTGTCTCTCTAGTAAATCCTCACCCTTTCGCGCTCCTGTTGTTTGTGTGGGCGGAGACTCAAGACTGCTCAGTGATTCAATTAGAGCCCAGCGCCGGCTTGGTTACTGAAGGGACAGGCTGGCTCAGTCATGTGACTTCATCATGGCACATGGGCCCACAGTCACTCATAGAACAGATCAGCATGTGTCACTCCCTGGTGCTCAGAACGTCTCTCTCATGGTCTCCGTGGTGCTGCATGATGTGTCAACGTTGTGTAACAGTCAGGCATACAGTCATACAGGCATACAGGCAGAACACATGTCTCTCACGGCTGCTGGATGCACATGCAGCACCCTCACCCTCGGGCATTGTCGAATCATTCAGCATTTTTGTCACTGGTACTGATCTCCGAGAACATCAACTGCAGATCAACGGTGTTGTGTTGTGTTACCCCTTTCAGATTTGACCTGTCCTTTCATTCAGTGTAGCAAGTACAGACTGAATATGTGAATATCCATAATTCAAAGTCATCCTTTACTGTACAGCAAATATAAAGTACCAATGATCCAGTGTCATTTGACTGAAATATTGACACAGGATACTTCCACAGTGTTGGGAAGCAACTCCGAAAATCAATTTGACTAGATGACCATTTACTTTACCAAGGAAGAGGTTATGGTACACTTAAGGTACCCTTAAGAGGAATAGTTTGTCAAACAAAAATCACTACATCAAAACTGCTTCGTCCAACATACGACAGTTGACAGGCAAAATGACCTTGCCCCACTTGATTACTTTTTCACCAGACCCTGTCACAAATACAAGGGATATTTGAAGTTAAATCTGGAATAATAGTTAGTCTTTTTTTGGTTTGGGGGTAGGGAGGCAGGGTGAAGTGAGTAGCAAGGTACCTCTCTACCCTGCTCTATGTACCTCTCTACCCTGCTCTATGTACCTCTCTACCCTGCTGTATGTACCTCTCTACCCTGCTGTATGTACCTCTCTACCCTGCTCTATGTACCTCTCTACCCTGCTCTATGTACCTCTCTACCCTGCTATATGTACCTCTCTACCCTGCTGTATGTACCTCTCTACCCTGCTATATGTACCTCTCTACCCTGCTGTATGTACCTCACTACCCTGCTGTATGTACCTCTCTACCCTGCTATATGTACCTCTCTACCCTGCTATATGTACCTCTCTACCCTGCTGTATGTACCTCACTACCCTGCTGTATGTACCTCTCTACCCTGCTCTATGTACCTCTCTACCCTGCTATATGTACCTCTCTACCCTGCTCTATGTACCTCTCTACCCTGCTCTATGTACCTCTCTACCCTGCTCTATGTACCTCTCTACCCTGCTCTATGTACCTCTCTACCCTGCTATATGTACCTCTCTACCCTGCTATATGTACCTCTCTACCCTGCTCTATGTACCTCTCTACCCTGCTCTATGTACCTCTCTACCCTGCTCTATGTACCTCTCTACCCTGCTATATGTACCTCTCTACCCTGCTATATGTACCTCTCTACCCTGCTGTATGTACCTCTCTACCCTGCTATATGTACCTCTCTACCCTGCTATATGTACCTCTCTACCCTGCTCTATGTACCTCTCTACCCTGCTATATGTACCTCTCTACCCTGCTCTATGTACCTCTCTACCCTGCTCTATGTACCTCTCTACCCTGCTCTATGTACCTCTCTACCCTGCTCTATGTACCTCTCTACCCTGCTATATGTACCTCTCTACCCTGCTCTATGTACCTCTCTACCCTGCTCTATGTACCTCTCTACCCTGCTCTATGTACCTCTCTACCCTGCTCTATGTACCTCTCTACCCTGCTCTATGTACCTCTCTACCCTGCTATATGTACCTCTCTACCCTGCTATATGTACCTCTCTACCCTGCTGTATGTACCTCTCTACCCTGCTGTATGTACCTCTCTACCCTGCTATATGTACCTCTCTACCCTGCTGTATGTACCTCTCTACCCTGCTATATGTACCTCTCTACCCTGCTCTATGTACCTCTCTACCCTGCTATATGTACCTCTCTACCCTGCTATATGTACCTCTCTACCCTGCTATATGTACCTCTCTACCCTGCTATATGTACCTCTCTACCCTGCTGTATGTACCTCTCTACCCTGCTATATGTACCTCTCTACCCTGCTATATGTACCTCTCTACCCTGCTATATGTACCTCTCTACCCTGCTCTATGTACCTCTCTACCCTGCTATATGTACCTCTCTACCCTGCTATATGTACCTCTCTACCCTGCTATATGTACCTCTCTACCCTGCTCTATGTACCTCTCTACCCTGCTCTATGTACCTCTCTACCCTGCTGTATGTACCTCTCTACCCTGCTCTATGTACCTCTCTACCCTGCTATATGTACCTCACTACCCTGCTATATGTACCTCTCTACCCTGCTATATGTACCTCTCTACCCTGCTCTATGTACCTCACTACCCTGCTATATGTACCTCTCTACCCTGCTATATGTACCTCTCTACCCTGCTATATGTACCTCTCTACCCTGCTGTATGTACCTCTCTACCCTGCTGTATGTACCTCTCTACCCTGCTGTATGTACCTCTCTACCCTGCTCTATGTACCTCTCTACCCTGCTGTATGTACCTCTCTACCCTGCTCTATGTACCTCTCTACCCTGCTCTATGTACCTCTCTACCCTGCTCTATGTACCTCACTACCCTGCTGTATGTACCTCTCTACCCTGCTCTATGTACCTCTCTACCCTGCTCTATGTACCTCACTACCCTGCTGTATGTACCTCTCTACCCTGCTCTATGTACCTCTCTACCCTGCTCTATGTACCTCTCTACCCTGCTCTATGTACCTCACTACCCTGCTGTATGTACCTCTCTACCCTGCTCTATGTACCTCACTACCCTGCTGTATGTACCTCTCTACCCTGCTCTATGTACCTCTCTACCCTGCTCTATGTACCTCACTACCCTGCTGTATGTACCTCTCTACCCTGCTCTATGTACCTCTCTACCCTGCTCTATGTACCTCACTACCCTGCTGTATGTACCTCTCTACCCTGCTCTATGTACCTCTCTACCCTGCTCTATGTACCTCTCTACCCTGCTCTATGTACTTCACTACCCTGCTCTATGTACCTCTCTACCCTGCTATATTGCATAAAAGTAGTTCACTACTGAAACCACTAGTAAGATTTGAATTTAGCTACCACCAAGCTCCCACAAAATCGAATTAAACTATTTGAGCTTTATGCCGTGGAACTATTCCCCAACACTGGCCTTTCCGTTTCTCAGAATGAACATCATCTAAGATGGTGCAGGATCAATTGGATCTGAATGAAATGTTCCGAAAATGGTACAAACGTGATGCAACGATGTGGACTGCTAATTGCCTTTTGTTGTTATTATGATTTACCAATTTAAATCATTCATTTGTATGGATGTCATCAGTCTATCGTCACGTGAAAATACCTCTCTGGGCATACAGTCGCATATCATGGATCCGCTGTCTCATAAGAATGTCCGTCTGTTCTCAGAAATGAATTTCAAAGCTGTTGTATGACATTCTCCTCAATAAACAGACAGACCTCCAGTCGCAAGCTATTTCCTGCTGTGTAGAGAGCAGCCAGCGCTAACGGGCTAATCCCAGTGACTGCTGTGTTCACATGCTGTAGCAGCACAGGCACAAATGTCATCGACTGGATGTGTGGGTAGGTAATTAATTAGTTGTGTCTAGCATGAATATGAGGGTCGCCCACTTGCATAGACAGGTTTATGATGCTATCCTTTGTTGTGTTTTCTCTCATGTCAAAATACACACATAATATTGCTTTTGGAAATATATTTATCAAGGTTACTAAACCAAACCGAACCTCAATGTTGGTTTAAAAAAGGCACCATGGTCCTGTTCTTCCCAGCGTCCTCAGCTCTGTTCAGTGTGTCCAGCTGACTCGTCTTTGTCTCCTCCTTTTCCCACTCTTTTATGATGAGGCCACTAGTCCCACCTTCACCTTCATTCCTTGTCCCTCCAATAACCCCCCCCCTCCTCCCCCCACACACATACACACACACACACACTCACCCCCCAGTCGTGAGAACGTGGCTGACGGCTTTGTGTTCGCATCGTAGCAGCATCCCCCATCCTCCATGCATGCACACACACACACACACACACACACACACACACACACACAGGCACGTGCAGTATGCATACTCACAGTCACACACTCACACACACACACAGGCTTTTGTGCATACAATCATTGACACACCTGAACACACAAATGTGAATTATAGATACAGGAACACATCGTGCTTTCTGCCTCGCATGTCAGATGGTGTAAGTTGTGCTAAGCAAAGGGAGAGGGAGAGAGTGGAGGATGGAGAAAGGAGAGAGAGGTGGGAGGAGAGAGAGAGGGGGAAGAGGGGGAGGGAGAGAAACAGGGAGGAGCAGAGAGGAGGAGAGAGAGCAGCAGAGAGGGAGAGAGAGGGAGTTTGGGTAATGGAGGCAGGTTTGATGCTCCCAGGGCACAGTTTCGACCGACGGGCAACCGTTTCCCTTGTTTCCATAGCAACCCCAGTCCAATTACCGCCGCTGCACTGCACTGGCTTGCTCTGGTAAGATGTGTGTGTGTGTGTGTGTGTGAGTGGGTGGGTGGGTGTGTGCGCACGCTTATTTCTGAGCACGGTCATGTACGACTGCCCCGCATCTCTTTATCCAACTGCCTCCTGATGAGAGGCTGCTTCGCCTCCTGACTAGAGAAACGCCAGCTCTGTGCACCCAGGCAGAGTGGTACTGATGTAGCGGCTCTCACTCCAGCCCTCCTCCTTTCCCTCCCCCTCCCCCTTTAGAGAGGGAAGGCTCAATCCCCTACACACACAGACACACACACACATCTCCCCCCCACCCCCCCCTTCCATGTGATCCGCTTTCTGCCGTGCCATTGGCCACTGGCACAGTGACGCGCGCCCAATCAGGGCTTAAACGCTGAGATCAACACAAGCGGAGCAGCCTGGCGGTTCCCCCCCCTCATACTCTGTAGAGGAGAGAGATCAGGCAGGCAGGAGGGATGAGCGCTCATGACCAAGACGCTCCCGGCGCCCGTGGCTAAAGCTCCTGCTCCTGCTCCTCCGTCTCTTGTCTGTTCAGCGCAGCTCGAACCAGGGAAACCATCTGCCTCTCTCTCCCCCAACTCTCCCCCGCCACCTCCCCCCCCCCGCCACCCCTCTTCTCCGTATCTCCCTGTTACGCTCCGTCGCTGCCCTTCGCTCCGTTCGCCGCTCCGTCCTCTCCTCCTCTCCTCTCCTCTCCTCTCCTCCTCTCTTCTCGCGTGGTTGTGGAGCGAGACGCGCGGCGGCCGCCAACCATGGAGGTGAACATGACATGTGAGTATCAGACAGAAACACCAGGGCTGATTTCTTTTTTTTTTTATTATTAATTGTGGACTCTTTTACTGATTCGAATGGAGGGATGGAGGAGAGAGAAGGAGAGGGGGAGCAAGGGAAGAGGAGGAGGAGGAGGAGGAGGGGGAGGGTTGTTTGTGTTGTTGCCTGGCTGCGGAGCAGAGCAGAGTGTTGCTAGCAGGGCCAGACAGATGGGGGGAGTGCAGCCAGTCTTTGTGTGGCTCTGGGAGGCCTAAGCAGGTTAGAGGAGTGGAGCTCAGCCCCCTGATTAATACCCTGCCAATCTGCACACCGCTACAGAACACTCATCTCACTCGTTTGCTGAGTAGGGTGACGGCTCAATGTTGTGAATGGGGGATTTTGTTTTTTTATTGTTTTTTTGGGGGGGGGTTTAAAGCGACCCACACCAATTGTGTACTCTGAACAGAGGAATGCAGGCTACACTACTACTACACTCCTCATACCCACCATACATACGTGCCACAGCTGTTCCTGTAGACTAAGTGTGTTTCATGGTGTCATCTGGACACTCGCGGAATGCAAGTCACAATGTACATTTAGCATTCTGATGGGCACTGGACTGAAGCTATATGAAGGTAAACCAAAGCCATGACTGAACCCACCCAGGAGACTGTGCTTTGTTCAGACATATCGAAGGAATCGTTTGGCTTTGTTCGATTACTCAAATAGGAAAACATCCCCAATATTAGTGCAGCTGACAGACCTCAATGTGCACCTGCTGTGTGTCTAACCATGTCTATTTTGTCAGGATCAACATTGATCCAAGTGTGCTTGGGCTGGAACATGGATTAGACGGTCATGTGTAGTGTTGCAGTGTGCTCCATCGTCAGTGGAGGGGAAGGTATAGTCACAGGGTTGGTGATGGTAGTGTGGATGTGTAAGTATTGGATGTCTGTAGTTGTTGGTGATGGCTCTCCTCCACTCTCCTCCACTCTTCTCCTCTCCCCTCTCTCCTCCACTCTCCTTTACTCTCTCCTCCTCTCTCCTCCACTCTCCTTTACTCTCTCCTCCACTCTCCTCCACTCTCTCCTCTCCTCTGGAGAAAGCAGGCAGGGGGACCAGACATTCTCTCACTCTTGTCCGCTCACGAGCTCTACTCTACTCTACTCCCCTGTCTTGCTCTCGTCCTTTCGCTCGTTCCTTATCTTGCCACCCATTTCCCTTTCCCACCTTTTTTTGTGAAATCAGACAAGCTATTTATATCCCTCTGCCTTGCCTTCTCCACCCTAACAAGGTTTTCCTTATTGTTTTTGTCTCTGGAGGAGCTGGCATTGATGTGGGATCGCACTCCCCCTTCTTGCTGTGTGTGTGTGTGTGTGTGTGTGTGTGTGTGTGTGTGTGTGTGTGTGTGTGTGTGTGTGTGTGTGGGCACACGGGTGTGCGTGCGCTGGAGCATCGCTGAAGCATTGCTGTAGACTGTGGCCCTAGGGGCCTTCTTTCATCCAAGTCAGTGCAGCCTCACTAACGCTGAGAATGCCAAAGCTATGCACACAAATACCTTTCCACTGGGGAAATCAACGGCCATTTACATCAGGCAATCAGAGCCGTAGGAGCAGAGAGATAGACATTTAAATGTCACGCGGTAGTGTTTGGATGTTGTGTCTGGCACACAGGAATAAGTTTGAGGGAAATCCATAGATGTTGTAATTAGAATGAAGATGTCTCGGTCTCTTTTTCTTATGTAGATTAGATTAGATTCAACTTTATTGTCATTGCACAGAGTACAAGTACTGAGACGACGAAATGTAGTTTGGTGTCTAACTAAATAGTGACAGAGTGCAAAAGAAATGATAATGTAGATGATGCAAGGTATTACAGTAAAGGTGTTACAGTGAGTATACCGCCAGGATTGGACAAGGATGGGTTATATCTGAGGAGTGTGTGTGTGTGTGTGTGTGTTTGTGTGTCTTACCGTAATTGGCCCTCAGGTCTGTCAATGTCTGCAAACCATCTCTGCTCTTGTGGTGTTTAGGACCGCAATACTACTGCCCTGAGACCTATACATTCTATAACTGTGTGTGTGTGTGTGTGTGTGTGTGTGTGTGTGTGTGTGTGTGTGTGTGTGTGTGTGTGTGTGTGCGTGTGCATGCTCTGCTAGACAAACTCTCCTCTTTTCTGTATAGTCATGCCTCCGGAGGTCATGATGTTTATCCTTATTTTACTTAGTTTGCGTAACAAGGGGATGACGTATAGGAAACATCCATAGGCATGACTAGGCTTCAAGCAGACATCAGTGAAATGTTGGTAAAGACAGTGTTTTGATATGTGAGTGGGTCTTACCCCCACATAGTTGACATACTGCATTTGCCTTCTTTCACATCTGGGTACATTCCACCTCATCACACGGGATGACTACCTGGTGGAATATGTCTCTATGTATACATACCCATACAGTTAGCTCATCACAACTGAAAGTACATTTATTTTCACATTCAGCTGATTCTTAAAAAAAAAAAAATGCCTTCTGACAGTTTTCCCCCTGCATGGAGGACTGCCTCTCAAAAAAAAAAAGGCAACAACAACCGCAGCAGCAGAGACAGCAGTGGACCCAGCGCTGCTCAGGCGCGTGGAGCTCTCCGGGGAGAGCCAGGCAGATGCCGCGCGTTGAGATCTCACCGCGCATCGCTCTCTCCGCAGCTCAGGAACTCTCTTAACAGGTCCCTGAGGACACATGCAGAGAACGAGCTGCCCTGTAGCGCTTCACAAAGCAACATGCACAGCCTGTCAACAAAGCACTGCTAGGACTCAGAAAAGAACCTGGCTGTTCTGTATCATGCCAGTGGCATTGTGCTGGATTTGGGGGGGGAAATGCTAGTAAGAGCTACTGAGGGAAGTGGAAATGGTTCCTTGACTCTTCTTTATACTCAAAGTGGATGTATTTGCTTTCGAAAAAAGACTCGAACTCTCTGTGACGTCCGCGTGTCGCCACTGCGTCCGTGACGGTTTTGTTTAGTTTTTCTTGAGACACTTCACTGCCACGGTGACTATTTGAAGACGTCCGTTTTGACAACAGCGAGACTTTTGTGTCACGGTGTTGTCACGGCGTTGCCCACGCTTCTTCGCTGCTTATCCCCTCCTGACAGTCCATCACGGCTCACGCAGACCGTCAGAGGCGAGGGAAAAGGTGAGCACTGCCACCCCCAAGATTGCACCAACTCACTGTTTTTTAGGATGGAGATGGAGAAGGTGGAGATGTTGGCTTATGTATATGTTAACTTTAGTTTGATATCAGTCAGAAGGGGATCATTATTAATTGAACATTGAATGTGGGGGTGGATTAGTACAATCAATGTATTCCCTCTCATCTCTGTGGGCTCCATGTTGAACAGCGGGACACTCAGAAGAAGGCAGTGTGATTCAGACTGTCTGACAGATGCGGGGGGGGGGGGGGGGTGCGTTACAGTGATGATCCCATATTTTTCCCTCAGACTTGAGTGCCGGGATGGAGGATTGACAGATCGTAAATGATGTCGTTAGCGTCCGCTTAGGTAAATTGAGCAGCGCCGATGGCCGAATGGCCAGTGACGGGGACTATAATTCCTCACGGCTGACATGGCAGCAGTGATGGTAATGAGGGATTGGGTTTTGGAGAGGAAGTGTCCTTTGTTCGTCTCTCCGAAAGATGTGTAGAACGCCTGAGAGGGATGTATTAGTCACACTTCACATTGAGTCAAACAAAGTTCAGAAACAGCCCCTAGCCCCTACGTGCTAGATACTTGTAGTGGCTAGACATTGTTTCTGGATAAGTATACTGAGTAGAATGAAGTTTCTTTTAGACACTGACCTTGGCTCAGTTTTGTATCCTCTATAATGGTCAAGTTGAGGATATGTGGGAGGGTAAGCTGATCCTAGATTTTTTTCCCAAGGGGTAACGTCAATAGGGCACAACGTCCTGTGTGCTGACGTCAGCTCACTTCGTTCAAGGTGCTTGGTGAGCTTCGCTGGCTGTCCTGGGCTTTCAGCAATGACAAATAAATTATTCATAATGAGGCCTGTGTTGTGTAGGGACCATGTGCTCCTATTAAATGTGATGAATATTCTAAACGTTAATTAGCCTGAGTGGGGCCACATGGACTCAACAGAATTGTTTTCCTGCTCAAGACATGTTTCAAATGAAAATGGCCGCACCAAGGGAGGGATTGTTCATGCCTTTTAGTCTAGGTGTAGAAGCAAACGATGACAGTTTGGCTATGGACAAGAACAGTGTTATCTTTCCTTTTTCCTTGAGAAGATGAAAGCTAGGCCTGTGTTATGACCAATTACTTTGTGAAAGTCCAGCAATGTCACCCCTGTCTGCTTCACGGGTTTTCTGGTCTGACAGAATGACAGACCATTTCTAATCTCAAGCAGAGAATGAATATAAGACTTAATTGTGTGTGTGTGTGTGTGTGTGTGTGTGTGTGTGTGTGTGTGTGTGTGTGTGTGTGTGTGTGTGTGTGTGTGTGTGTGTGTGTGCGCGCGTGCGTGCGTGTGCGACTTTATGATCGATAACCTTGTGAGATTGTAATTAAAATTGGGGGACAGGAGCAATAAATCTCACACATCCTGATTGTGGTCGCTCAGCCCTCCACACCTCGCCAGAGAGGGCTGGACGAGACCTGAGTGAAATGCTGAGATGGCAGAGCCCACACAGTGAGGGATATAAATCTGGGTTCATGTCTACCTCTTTGAAGGGGAACATAAAGACATGACATACATTTTCCCTTCAGGTTAAACACGGACATCAGCGGGACAGGTGTCTTTGTGTGTCCCTCTGAAGGGGAGAGGGAGAGGAGGGGCGAAGGGAGTGGTTGAGGGGCGTGGCGGGAGCGAGGGAGGGAAGGAAGGAAGGAAGGAATAATAATAATAATAACCATAACTTAAATTTATATACCGCCTTTCACAAACCCAAGGTCGCTTTACAAGGGAATGGGACAAACAGAACAGAGCCAGAGAGACAAACACACAAAACAAGAAACAGTAAAACAGCTAGAAGGGTAAGACCGGAAGAACGAACTAATAAGCTGACATGCAGACTACAGGTTGAATGCAATGGTGAGTAGGTGGGTTTTAAGGGCAGCTTTGAATAATGTCCAGGGTTGGAGAGTCCAAGGAAGAGGAAAAGAGAGAGGAGAGAGGGGAGAGAGGAGGAAGTGCATTCACCAAGATTAGTGATGACAGGAGAGCCGTCTCACCCACCCTGGGGACAGGGAGTGTCAAGGGAGTGTCACACCCCGGGGTTTTATACAGAGAGCCAGGATCAACCATACCACACCATTCACAAATGGGCACAAGCATCCAGTACCTAGCCCTTGATATGACTAGCCCATAGTACTATATGACTATATGGGCCATAATGGGGCCTGGGAGGAACCAGACAAATCGGACACAGCAGGAGATTATTGAAGAAGGCTGTGTGTGTTCAGATGAAGAAGACCTCCGGTGTGTGGTCACAGCAATGGAATCAGTGGGAGGTTCAGGTGTTCACAGCTCTAAATAGCTACCCAGTTGGAGTGTATTTCAAGCATGACAAACACAGTTGTCTTTTTTTCTTTTCTTTTTTTTCTCTCTCTCTTTCTGTTTGTTTGTTTGCCAAGGTCAATTCGATGGCATTTTTTAGAAGCATGCTGTGATTTAATGCCACAGAACATATTTGCATCCCCAAAGATAAGTCTGGACCGGACTGTGTCATCTGTTGGAAAAATGTTATTTGTTTGGTCGGTTCAGTGAAGCCACTCGGCTTATCGGATCTAATTCTATCGGATCTAATTCTATCTAAATGGGTTAATTCCTTTTTTGTGGTGCTGGCAGCGTTGACTTCCAAATAGTGGATTTGAGCCTGGGCCACCTCTTCCTCTACCCTGTTTCCTCGCTGCGAGCTGCATTTTAGACGGGATTATTCCACAGCAGCAATATTGTAGCAATTGATTTTGGTTCTGTTGTTGTTGTTGTTTAGGGTTTCATCTTTTCATTTGGCGAAGTCTTCCCATTCATTTTTAATACCTCACCCCCTGGCACATGATCTGCTCAGTCCTCTGGTAAGATTTCCATAAGCTCTTGGGATCAGAACAGTGCTCTGTAATCCTTTTAATTTCCCAACAACAACAACAACAACGGCACATTGTAGAACAATATCTTTGACATCTTATCTATTTGAGGTTAGAGAAGGTTGTTCACGCTATCAAGTTCTGTTAGGTCTCGCCGTTTTGAAGAAATGTAATTGCGAAAAAGAACAGAGGGATCTCAGAAAGGTATTCAATCTCCTGGACACACATACACACACACACACACACACACACACACACACAGAGCCTCCCCTCACTCTGTGCATCATTCTTCATTACAGTAGTGTTGACACGTGGTGGGCGAACTTGTTTGCAGGATATTGATGATCCTTACTACCAGAAGGAGGTGGGAGATTACAGTGGATGCACAAAGATTTGAGCTCAGCCTGCAAGCAAGAGAGAGAGAGGAGGAGAAACTCTGGAATAAAACAGACTAGAATAGAGAATCTGATAGAGAATAGAAGAGAACACCAGACGACTTCAACAGACAGGTGTGTTTCGCATCACTTTAATGCAGTATGGGGGTCTGATTGGTAGCTCATTATGTGCCCATGATGGTAGTAACTATGCCTACTACTCCGGGAGAAATTAAAGGGGCATTTTGTCGTGTGATGTTCGTATGTGTGTGTTCAAAGAGCAGCCCTGTCTGTAAGGGTTTAAGCTCTAAATATTTAAACACGAATCATGCTGTAGGTTCACGCATAGACAGGGCCTTGTGAATGTGACTGGAACAGACACACACACATACAAACACACACACACACACACGCATATACACACACACACACACACACACGCACTCGTTGCTCCATACTGACAGGTCCTTTGATACTGTAAGAGTCTGAGTTTACCCTGCAGGCAGTCACATTCTCCCCGCCAAACACTTGCCTACTGTAGATGAGGAAAATGATCGGTGGAGGGAAATGATCCTCCTCCGCTGGTCTTATCTCTAATTAATATGCATTTAATTTGGAGGAGTTCAAGATAATAAAAAAATAGTCAGATAATAGGCCGTCTGTGCCCAATTTCTGATTATCTCTGCCCAGTTAATTGCACTACAATTCTGCACACAAACTTGACATTTGCATGTTGGTGCCATCCAGTGCATTATTTAGGTGGTTGTTGGATACATCAAGTAGAGCAGACAGAGGCTGGTTATGGGACTTGAGGCTATAGACAGAAATACTATGAGGCTATAGACAGAAATACTATGAGGCTATAGACAGAAATACTGTGAGGCTATAGACAGAAATACTATGAGGCTATAGACAGAAATACTGTGAGGCTATAGACAGAAATACTGTGAGGCTATAGACAGAAATACTATGAGGCTATAGACAGAAATACTATGAGGCTATAGACAGAAATACTGTGAGGCTATAGACAGAAATACTGTGAGGCTATAGACAGAAATACTGTGAGGCTATAGACAGAAATACTGTGAGGCTATAGACAGGGCCCAGCCACAGAAATACTTGAATTTCGGATTATGAATATCTAGCCCCTACTCTTGCAATGAAGCCTTTGGGCCATACTGGATTCTGCCTCAGATGCAAATGTAGCTGCTAAAATATGGCTATGATCATACCATTAATTGAAGGTTTAATCATCAATGTAAAACATATATGATCAAATAAAAATGTCTGAGTTGTTAGATATGTGTCCATACATACTAGTATGCTACAATTGAACTTTTTGTGATTCCAATATGGCCGCTATAATGATCTTAAATACTTCCACCGGAGTTTGTGTTGCCTTTGTGTGTTCAAAACTGGGTTATCTGCCAGGTCATAAATGGAGTCAGTCAATAATTAAGTACGAGAACACGTTTCATAAACAAGGATGTAGTAAGTCAAGCTTGGCAGTTTGTCAAGAAGGTCGATATGCAGAGTTTTAGTCCTACCTTTTGGTGTGGACAGCTCAACTGAGCTGTTCTGACCTGCATGCAGATGACTACTGCAGGAGCTGAGGGCCACGGCGTCCTTCTGGCTTGGTGTGAGAGATCTTTGCCTGATTTACTGTGGAGTCATGCGCATTTGTAGGTGATTTTTAAACCTTCATTCAATGGTATTATGGCATCATTATAGCAACATTAACATATGCCATTCATTATCATACATAGGTTAGAAGATATAATCCAGTAAGTCAAGACCATTATGCATGTAGGCTATATTCTTTTTACCTACTGGTATTTCAAATGTAGAGATTGTTTAGCTATATTTAGAGGCATGCTGCTTATCTGGGCCTCCGGGTCACCTGGACCCCTTTTCCATCTCCACTTGTTTGGCCTTCTCGCCAGCCTTCAGCTAAACAGAGCTACATGTTAGGTGTGCGTCGAGTGAACGGTCTCCACTGACGCGTACTGGTTATTACAGGATAGACTAGGCAGTGGCAAATTAGCCACTGTGCTCTGCCCTTATTCCCCCTGAGGGAAGATTCACTCACTGGACTGTATTACAAGCTGAGCTTTGCTAAAATAAAAAAAGAATGACATGATTTATCCATTGGGAATGAGCACACCAGCGCTACATTATATGCTCTTCTGACCTCATAATGGAGCAACGGATTTATTCACCATTAGTTTCCCTCAGACTCCTCCTCTGTTAGTTCCCAGTGTGACGCACACACATACATACACAGTCATGTAAATCCTCTCTCTCTCTCTATCTCTCTCTGTTTGTAGGTAATGCAGGTGGTGAGAGAGCAGATCATGCGAGCACTGACACTCAAGCCTAATTCCCTGGACCAGTTCAAAAGTCGTCTGCAGAGCCTGAGTTACACAGAGATCCTAAAGATTCGCCAGTCTGAGAGGATGAACCAAGAAGACTTCCAGTCCCGCCCCATCCTGTAAGTCCCTGTAAACGGATGACAAATCTGTTTCCAATACATGCAAAATGATGCTGTCTTGTTGTCATTAGGTGATGTATAGCATATATATATACTGTATATATAGCATAAGATGTTGTATGTCAAATGTAATGACTTGTAAATGGCATGTTTATATCAACATAACGATGATGTTGTAATGTAATAATGTTCTGGGGAAATGAAGTGTTCCAGGAAGGACTGTCTTTTCCACACTTAGGATCAATGCATAATTTCTCTTTATTGTGCTAGGCTTTCAGTCACAAGACATGGCAAATGCATGAAGGGAAAAAAAAGTGTCAGTGAAAAGCCTTGCTCAGACATTGACTAATGGGAACAGGCATGTGGCATATGAGGCCAGGGGAGAGGGGTCAGCCCAGTTGTAGATTCATTAGGCAGATTATGTCCCATCCTTTATGGAACAAGGAGACAAACATTGAAAATGAAAAGACCGGGGAGATGGCAGCTTAATAATCAACGCACATTCCCCTGATGTCCCTTCTAGTCAGTCCAACAAACGACATAACAAGACAATGAAAGACTAGGACTGAGAAAGAAAGGACACACAATTGCTCATATGAATTTAATCAAGCTCCCCCTCCCTTTTCTTTCCCTTTCGCCGTGTCTTCGACTCGTGTCCGTTATTGGCATACGCACAGTGCACCTGCGTTCGGCTCATGATTGAAAATCTGCATTCAAATCAAATTTCCTGTTGGTGGTATTGAGTGCAAATACTTCATTACCCGCTGCTAGCTCATTAGGCTGGAGAGAGTCTGGGTGGGGGTTCCATTAGAACATTCATTGACTGCTTTATGGCTGAAGGTCTTGTAATGGAGAACATTGTTTGTTCCGCTGTATTTTAACAGCAGTATTGAAAATCATTTCACTGGGTCCACTGAGTACCATCACAACCGGACAGTTGCATTATTGATTAGATACCGGAACGCTAAACTCTTTACTGTTTGGAAACTAAGTGTTTGTAATGGCGCGGTGCAGGGTTGTACAAGCATGCATCGCATTCGAATGAAGATATCTTATATAATCACGATCAACAATTCATAGTACTTAAGCACTTAGTGCTGAGGAAACATTTATGAGAAGGTGTTAATGTGCAGTTTTGCTTAATGCAATCTACAGCATACGGAGGTGCGAGAGTCATTTAGAATTGGTTCTCAAATCGAATCCGTAGGCAATATGTCACAAAGGAACTACTTTAATGTCCATTTGCACGGAAATTGTCAATGTATTTTTAAAACATTTTCCACTCCTGCTCCAGAGCACCCTTCTGCACCACTCAACAGCAGCCTTTGATACGAGCCTCCACAGACTCCTCCATATTTTAGCCGTTAACTCGATTGGCAGAGATGGTCAGCAGTCAGGAGAGAATGTGCTCTGATAAAAGACTGTTTGAAAAAAAATGCCGGTGGCAGAACGCCTGGAACACAAACACTGGAGTCAATCCCCATACCAGTACAGATGCCGCCCTGGCGTTACTGAATGCATTTTTTTTTTTTGCCGATTTCTTTTTCCCTCTCCCCTCCCCCCGTGAGTGATCAGCTACAACACGTCGGGTGCAATGTCCAACCACATATCAATGTAATGAGTCAGTCCACTCAATGTTACTAAAGCACTCTGGCAGGGAGAGAGCGAGAAAAGAGACAGAGAGAAATAGAGGCGTAGAGGCAGCACCGAGAGCCCTGACGGATGATGGGGTGATGTGATTGGACAATCAGCTCTTAACGCGGGCCCATGATTGGCTGAGGATCCGTGGGCCTCTGGCCCTGCGTGCTCCCCAGTCAGAGGAGTTACTATGCATAATTCATTGTGACTGGGGGTCTGTGTGCGTAGCATTCGTATGCAGCAGCCCCCACACATGAAAACGCACACACGTGGATACATCATAGAGATCACAGCAGGGTGGTTGTGCTGTACACTCCTCAGTAATGAGTCTGGGTTTATTGTTGAACAGGGGGAGTGTGTGTGTGTGTGTGTGTGTGTGTGTGTGTGTGCGTGTGTGTCTGACAGCACCTCATGTCCTAGTAACCATTAATGCATTTCACCTAGAGAGTGCCATTCGTGCAGTATGGGTTCCCAGGTTTAACAGTGCAGTATGATGATGCTTGTTCATCAATAAAACCCACGCTGACATCAACCAAACCTTGTTGTGTATATGCTGTGTTTATGTGTGATTGACGGGCTGTTCTGTGTCTGTTCTTGTCCAGGGAGCTTAGGGAGAAGATCCAGCCGGAGATCATGGAGCTGATCAAACAGCAGAGGCTCAACCGGCTGTGTGACGGCACCTGCTTCAGGAAGATCAGCAGCCGCAGGAGGCAAGGTGGGAGACACACACACACACACACACACACACACACACACACACACATTCTCAGCCCAGCACAGCATTAATCACACAGCTCTCCCTTATACTCCACCTCTCCCCCCACCCATGCCCCCCCCCTCCCTCCCACACTGTCACTTTCCTCTGTACAGTTCTCTCTCTCTCTCTCTCTCTCTCTCCTCCCCCACTCACCCCAGTCCCCGCTGTCCTCAGCAGTAGTCACACTCTTTAAGTGTAGAGACTCCTTTGTCACGCACATGCACACACACGCACACACACACACACATGCACACACACACACACATGCACACACACACACACACACACACACACACACACACACACACACACACACACACACACACACACACACTGTTATCAGAAGCAGAAGCGGTTTCCCTCTCTAAGTGGGCAGTCTCCTTTGGCTTTGTTGGAGCCACTCTGGTAACCCTGGCAGCTGTTGGACAGCATCGTGCTGCTGTGTGGCTGTGACTCTAATTGCTTGGATGGCTTCCACAGTCTCTTATTTGCCATTGTGATCGGGTCATTAATGGTCTGGCTCTGTTTAGCCAGAAGAATCACAAGCAGGCACGCACACACACACACACACACACACACACACACACACACACACACACACACACATACCAGACCCACACACACACATACCAGACCCATTAAAGCGACACTCCTGGCTCTGTTGAACAAACACACACACACACACACACACACGCACACACACACGCACACACACACACACACACACACACACACACACACACACACACACACACACACACACACACACACACTCCCGAAAGGAGTAGCTCTAAATGGTTTGTGAGAGTAAATAATTGACACACTGCAGTTGCAAGTTGCGTGATGCTCAGTTGTGTCTTTTTCGCACTGAATGTTTTCCTTTCGGCAGGCAACCCACTCTACCACTGATCCACACTGTTCTCAGACCACTCTACCACTGATCCACACTGTTCTCAGACCACTCTACCACTGATCCACACTGTTCTGAGGTGCGTGAATCAATCTCAATAATGGAGGAAGGGCTTTAATTCAATTCCCTGGCCTCTAAAGCACTCGACAGTCATCTCCGAGTCACGCTGCTCGACGGGAGGTTAGCACTAGCCTCGTCCTCCGCCGTGTCCAGATCAACCTCAGATCAGGCAGGTCCAGACGTTTCAGAGAAATGACGGTAGTTTTTTTTTTTTTATCTGTCAAGGGGGCTCCTCTTTAGCGGAGGGCATTAAGTTGTCCTCCAGACAAGATTGGCTTTGCATGCTCACACCTCAGGGGTGAAAGGCTGTTAAAGAAGAGTTCGAGCCCTTTTTCAACGGAACATCCCGCAGCAACATTTTTCCACGCGACTTTTAGTAGTCCCCTCAGCGGTCCGTTCTTTTCCCTGTCCTTGATGTAACAGTAAATGTGGAAGTCTCCCGCCCCTCCGTGGGTAAATGACAGGGGGGAGTGGGGGAGAGTGATAAAGCTTTTCCACTCCAGATTGGAGTGTTCAGGGAGCGTTCAGTCCTAATATCCTTTTTCACACTGGCTGTCGTCGGCCGAGTTAGAGCAAGGAAGAGGCCTTATCGCTCAGCTTGTATAATGTGACGCTTTTCACAGTCGGAGGGGATTAAATCTCCCCGAGACCAGACACTGTCTCTGTCTCTGTCTCCCCCCCCCCCCCCCTCTCTCTCACACACATACACACACACACACCTTCACACTCCCACACACAGATGGACGAGCCTCTACTGGGACTATCTCTCAGTGTGTTCTTTTATAGCAGTTCTTCTTCTTCAAGTATTTCTGTACACTTTGTTCTGGGGTTTATTTTTAATATTATAATCTGGGCTGTTTACTGGTCTTTGGATTTTCTCTTTCTTCGTGTGGCCGTTATACAGTGGCATGTTGTGAGTTTATATTATTCAGTCCACACGTTAGTCCACATGTTACTATAACATGTATCACTGATTGTACCAGAACGAAGGGTTTAGAACCCACACTGATAGACAAGGATTAGACTGAGTTTAATAATAATAATAATAGTAATAGAAATAAGAATAACTTTTATTTGTATAGCACTTTTCCTGCAAGCATTGCAGCTCAAAGTGCTCCAATCATCATATAATCATAATTGAATTATTTAGTCATTTAAAGGCAATATTAAAAAGATGGGTTTTTTAGTCTTGACTTGAACATATTTGCTGAGGTTGCATCCCTAATGTAAACTGGCAGTGCATTCCACAATTTGGGTGCATAAAATGAGAATGCAGCCTCACCAAATCTCTTCTTTTGTACATGTGGTACACAGAGAAAACCAGCAGAAGACCTGAAAGCTCTACATCTCATCTACATTTACATTTGTTCATTTTTTGGCATTTAGCAGACGTCTTTATCCAAAGCCACTTACAACAAATACACTTTGTCTAAGTAAGTGAGTCAACTATCCGTCAGTCATCATAAGAAAAGGAAGTCTATGCTACGACCAGGGGCCATTGGCAGTCCCAATGCTAGAAGAACAGTATCTAGGTTTATCTTACCCTGTTAGAGGACACAAGAAACATTCAACTTCCTCTATTTCTCTCTCTCTCTCTCTCTCTCTCTCTCTCTCTCTCTCTCTCTCTCTCTCGCTCTATCACTCACCTTTTGTCTCTGCCTCCCTCCCCCTTCTCTCACCCCCCTCACCACAGCTTAGAGCTGAGGTTTGTATGCCTGGGTTCCCTGTGTGAGTGCTTACATAGATGCCTGTGAAGAGCACTTGCCCTGTTATCCTGAGGCACATTCAAAAAGGATGAGAGACTGCACTCACTATGCCCCCTTCATCTCATTTAGTTTACTTCCCCATCCTGTTATATCTCGGTCACTATTACATATAACGTCGACCTTGACCCAGGGATTCGGCCCTATGCATGTAGCAAATCAGAACACACAGCTGTATTGACATAATGACAGGGTCAGCTCAGGTTACACACACACACACAAACACAAACACAGATGGAAAAGTGCACAAGGTGTCTATCATCTTTTGTTATGTAGTGAGGTGCACAGGAAGCTGGCACAGCACTTAAAATACATCCTCTCATCCCAGAGAACTAATAGGCTCCTGGCTGTTTGCCACATCGCAGCACAAAGACAACCCAAGTATTATAGTCTGTCTTACCCCCCCCCCCACCTCTCCCCATACCCTCCCTCTACCACCACTCTCAAAGTGCTTAACGGTCTCCTCTCAAAATCTAATTTCCACATCAAATCAGATCTATCATATGATGCTCTGAGCAAGAGGAGAGGGCAACAACTAATCTAACTCAGTTCTGGCCTAATCGGCGTGGTTTGGTTTCTTAAACTGCCTGTGAGCGTGATGTGGCCTACTTTAGAATTTCCTCCATGTAGTTTTGGTTATATTTGTGATTTGGGAGTTATTTGCCCGTTGATTTGGGAGTCCATCCATTACTAAGGACTTGTCTCCTCAAAGCCCAGATGCAGCTCCTGCTGAATGCTTAGTGTGTATCCTGCAGCCAAGGGAACACAGAGGATAAGATGAGCTGATCTGAGGGACTGATAGATCTTCAGTCCGCCTTCTTCTGTTTCCCTGAGACCGCAAGCAGCCTCCTCAGTGCCACTCCTCAGCACCACTCCGCACGCCACTCCGCACGCCACTCCGCACGCCACTCCGCACGCCACTCCGTGCTCACAGCAGACCCACGCCACAGCCAGCAACGCCAACTTTCAGCAATTAGGATTTGGACCCTGCTGTCCGTGTGCTCGCCAGACAGCTTTCCCAAGCCTACCATATCTATTTGCTCAGCCGGGGGCCGTGCCAGTTTTTTACGGAGGTTCGCGCCCCCCCCCCCCTCCCTTGGCATGGCTGTCAGAGGGCCAGACCTGGCTCTGAAGGTGGCTGGCCTGTCATGCCAGTGTGTCTTGGCAGCAGCAGCGGGCGATAGCACCTCAATGACTAGAGCTTGACACCTCACACACCTCACACACCTCACACACCTCACACACCTCACACACCTCACACACACCTCACACACACCTCACACACCTCACACACCTCACACACCTCACACACCTCACACACACCTCACACACCTCACAGACACATAAACAACAGCAACAACAATACCTGAAACAGGTTACGCTGGCACCATTTTAGTTTTTTTCTGTACATCTTTATCATGTAATCATGTTTTGTGTGTGTGTGTGTGTATTTTCCCTTACGAAATGACGTTAATGCGTTGTCTTTCTGTCCGTCCGTCCGTCCCCCCTCTCCCCCCCCTCCTCTCTGTGTAGACAAGTTCTGGTACTGTCGCCTGTCTCCCAATCATAAAGTCCTGCACTACGGGGATCTGGAGGAGAGCCCTCAGGCGGAGGTGACCCACGACTCTCTACAGGACAAATGTGAGTAGGAACCCCAGCAGTAGGAACCCCAGCAGTAGAAACCCAGCAGTAGAGACCCCAGCAGTAGAGACCCCAGCAGTAGAACCCCAGCAGTAGAGACCCCAGCAGTAGAGACCCCAGCAGTAGGAACCCCAGCAGTAGAAACCCCAGCAGTAGGAACCCCAGCAGTAGGAACCCCAGCAGTAGAAACCCCAGCAGTAGGAACCCCAGCAGTAGAAACCCCAGCAGTTCCTAATCCTGTTCTGCATCATAGAGAGCTGTTCCAGAAAGCTATTCCCTCTGATCTGCTGTTGTTCAATCCCCTTCATAGATCAGTGTTGTGTTCAGTAGGCATAAAGTAGCGAAATGCTTTGCAATGGAAAGCAGAAATCTGTGTTCTGTGTTTGGACAAATCCAGGTTGTGCATTATTTTATTTTTTTAAATCTCATTAGAACGGCAACGAAGTAGGAAAAACAATAATCTGAATAACTATTCTACAATATACATGTTTCTATCCACCAGAGTTTCTCAAACGAAACAGTGACCAAAAAGCGATAGCATTCCAACCAGAGAACTTGAGGGTTGTAATTAATCATGGTGTGTAGGTTCTGCCAAGCCACAGAATGACAGTTGACCCTTCCTCTCTCTGCTGATGAGAGATGTTCTCTGTATTGTTGACACTCTGTTTCTCTCCAACATCACTGATCTTAGATTACTGTCCATGAGCAATGTCATAGAACACCACCAGTACCATTACCAGAGACATGATTCTGATTGGGTGATGTTGTTGATATTTCCCTCCTCTCCCCATAGTACCCGTGGCCGATATCAAAGCAGTCGTCACTGGAAAGGACTGTCCCCACATGAAGGAGAAGGGGGCCCTGAAGCAGAATAAGGTCTGTGTGTGTGTGTGTGTGTGTGTGTGTGTGTGTGTGTGTGTGTGTGTGTGTGTGTGTGTGTGCGTGCGTGCGTGCGTGCGTGCGTGCGTGCGTGCGTGCGTGCGTGCGTGCGTGCGTGCGTGCGTGCGTGCGTGCGTGCGTGCGTGCGTGCGTGCGTGCGTGCGTGCGTGCGTGCGTGCGTGACTTAAGTAATCATATGGCTATCAAGATCATATAGATAGGTAAAAGCAACAGTAGATGGCTGTTGATATGACTGAGAAGAAAAAAAACCTGAATGCTCTTTTACTATACAAATGTGTTATTAAGTTAATGCAGTACAGATGTTCTCTCCCTCACCAATAAGGATAGGTTTCTCTGTCCTTGAGTGCCAAGCAAGAACCTGATTGCACTGACATGCTTTGGACTCTAGATCATTGAGGGTGACCAGATCTTGGTGGTTTGAGGTTTTGGCCAAAAGGTCCTGGTGCCAAAAGTGACAGTGGAAAAGTGCCAACAGACAAATGTCTCCAAATACATCTTAACCAAGGAGAAATGTCTGTGTTCTGCCTGTGAGAAGAAAAAGAAAACCCTCTGTAAATATAAATATAGCCTTGAAGACAAACGAGAGCTGCCCGCTAGCTTGGACCTCTCTTACTTTGTCTGTGTAATACTTTGGACCTCTCTTACTTTGTCTGGAAGGATGGCCTACAGGTCTGTGGGCTGGGCTGGCTGTATCCTAGCACCTTGTTGTGCTCTGTGTAAACGGGGACACAAGCAGCTTCCATTACTCACAGCGTAGAGGACGGGCAAAGTCAACTCTCTGGGCCGGGGGGCAGCGCCCCCCAACGCCACTGTGGCTGGGAGACAGAGTGGCAGGGTTCAGAGACTCTACACCCCATGACATTGATTGATTGATTGATTGAAAACCTTTATTGTCCCCAATGGGGAAATTTTGTTGTCAAACAGCTCAGTTAGGGCAGAAAACATTCAGTACAGAAAACAGAAAAACATTCAATAAAATACATAAAACAGTGAAGGCTCAATAAGTAAAAAGTTCCAAAAGTTCCATCTCCAGGTCTCCCCCACCCTGCAGGGCCTGGTTGTAGAGTCGGAGTGCAGCTGGAATAAAGGACTGTCCAAATCTTTTTGTACTTTGACGGGGGAGAACAAATCTGTGGCTGAACTTGCTCCTCATCCCTGCCAGCTCGCAGTACATCGGGTGGGAGGGATTGGCCAGCAACCATCCCTTCAGATTGGACATCAGCAACCATCCCTTCAGTCGGGGGGGCTATTGAATTTATCTGGTGTTTTAAAAATGTAAATACGTTCATTATAGTAGGGCAGTTCATTATTATAGCCCTGGATAATATATGTATGGTCTGAATCGATACTCTTCGATTGACTATGTGGTTGTTTGCCGACTTACTCAAATCAGTCGGGTCGCTGTCAATGACGGGAACGGCATCTGATTTGAATGAAGCCATATCAGATTTGACTGAATGTGACATCAGCTACCTCCCTCTGTGTCTGTGGATCTCTATACAGTCTATACCCTCTCAGGTATCCAAGACTTTTCCTCCACTGCCCTGTTCAGTTCTGGGCAGCTATAGGTTGGAATGGCGTGTGATGTGTTCAGGTCCTTCATGTCCACAGATCTAGAATCAGCTTACTTCTCCAATCCTAACAGCGGAAAACACCACACGAGCGTCAACCTCAGCAGCGCGTGTGCGTTTCATTCCGGCGCCCACGTTAACGGGTTAGAGCAGCCATACACCGCGGCACGCCATCTAGTGATTAGGACTCTAGCCTATTTTTATTTCCACATGCCGCACGCGTTGCAGGCAAAACGTAATGTACAAAGATAGGGCTGGCGGTATCAGCTCCACAGTTAGAGCCACAGAAGACACACAGCAGCCACTGTGGAAGCCGCAACAGTGAGAGCCGCAGCAGTTCCGCCACACACACACACGCACCACTGAGGTTGACGCTTGCAGTCTGTTTTAGGGGTAACCTTAACAATCAGTCGGGTGGGAGGCCAAGGGCAAACCATATTCTAGTCTGTACGTCTCAGAGCGCGACAGTTGGTCTCAGTTTGTCCCCGTACCGTCCCTTCAGGAGGCGTCCTACTGATGGCACCCTCCCCTGGCACCCTGCGGGTGGTGCCAGCGCACACATGACAGCCCCAGCCATCTGGTGTTGGGAGTGGCTGGAGAGGAAAACACACGCAAGACGCAACAGCAGGAGGGACGCTAACAGAGGAGAGGGGCTCATTAGCATGCTAGCAACCGCGTTGAATCTCAATCATTCTCTCTCTTTCTCTCTGCAGGAAGTGTTGGAGCTGGCCTTCTCCGTCCTCTATGAGTCGGACGAGTATTTAAACTTCATCGCTCCAGACAAGCACGAGGTAAACAGCGAGCAGATGGTGCAGTCACCCTCAATGTCACATATCACTAAACCACTGAAACCCCCACCAGCTTGATAGGCAACATTTAAATCATTATTATTATTATTGTTATTGTTATTTTTGGTGCTCTGTTTTTTGGGGGTGTTCTCACATAGCAACCACAGCCTGCAGAGATATCTTTGTCAACCACAATGGCTTGTAACTAAAATGTAATTGTTCTCAAGTACAACTGTTAGGGGGATTTCTCTCAAATTGTATAGATGCCCTCTCATTCCAACTTTCACTGCTGCTGCTGTTTATGTGTGTGCGTGTGCGCATGCGTGCGTGTGTGTAAACTCTGCTGTCTATCTTTATGCAGTACTGTGTGTGGACAGACGGTCTAAACGCTCTCCTGGGGAAAGAGATGACCAGTGACTTCACCAAGTCAGACATGGACACCCTGCTGTCCATGGAGATGAAGCTCCGCCTCCTGGACCTGGAGAACATCCAGATCCCAGAGGCTCCGCCCCCCATTCCCAAAGAGCCTAGCAACTATGACTTTGTTTATGACTGCAACTAACCAACCAACCAACCGCCTACTGTACTGGACCAACTTACTTTCTCAGACGCCAACTGGAAAACAAACAAACGACGATGAAAATTGAACAAAAAAGGACCTGTTGAACTACTTTCCTCTTGCTATAGTACTCGCTAAAACTTCCTTTTTAAAAGGGTGCTTTTTAATAGGTTTGCAGCACCTGAACAAACCCGGCCGTCACGGCCCTCTGAGTCATCGTGTCTCCTTGGAGACGAGTGGAAAAAAAGCAGGAAGCACCCTCCAGGTTGTAACATTTGATCCTCTTCACTCTCCTGATATCCAGTGTTGTCAACTCAAACCTGCGCACTCCTTCACTGAAGCATCTGTCACTGCTTGGGGTTTGTTGTAGAAATGTTCTTCGATAAAGATTTGGTTGTCCTATTTGTTTTTGTTTTTGTTTCTTTTCTTCAGGCTGTTGGGCAAAGTGGCTGGGCCTTTTCTAAATAGCAGCTGTATAGTTGGGGGTGATGTTGACTCTCCAACAGTCTGTCTCACATTCACACTTATGTGGCAGCTATGGTGTCATAGAGGATGGAAGGATCAAGTGTATTTATGATGATGACGTATGTATTAACAGTTGTACCCATGTTTCTCCTCCATGCTTCACGTACTGTAGACTGTTATAATAAGTGTGTCCTAACTCCAAATCTGGCACTGTAATACAGGAAACTCTTCTTACTCCGCTGCTTTGAGCATACTGTATACTCACACACTGGCTTTAACCAACACAACTGTAACACACATGCTTGCGAAGACACACCTATCTCTCCTCCACTTGATACCAATCAGGCTCGATTATGACTGCTGTAACATTCCAAAGCAATATTGAGCTTTTGTTTTTCTTTGTAAGCTGGTGTAATTTAGTGATATTTGTGATGCTGCCAAGTAGTCAGTATTATGAGGATGTTTGTGTTTTAGAAAAGGGAAGATGTTTTTTTTTTTATTATTTCCATTTTTTTTATATTTTCAGAACTATATGGCCACAAAATTAGAGGTTCATGTAAATTTAATTTAAAACGGATCATAGTTGTTATTTCTAGTATGATTTTTTTTCCCCTCCTATTTAATACCTTCAGATGTTTGTCTTAACGTTTGAAAGCCCCTCAAACTGCTGTTTACATTAAAGATTTAAGGAAATTCCCACCTCTCTAAATCTTTCTGTCTTTCATAAGCTTCTTTCAATGCCACCAATTCTCCTGTCAAGAATTCGTCTCCTCAGCATTTAGATATTCACACTTAAAATAATCCGGGAGGGATTGTCCTACATACGTACAATGACATACAAGCAGTTCACGGTGTGAGTGTCAGCCCTTTGGAACAGACTCCTCACAGGAGAAGCAGAGAGATTGTTTCTCTGTACATAGGTGACAGCTATCCCCTCCCCATGCTTACAGTACATGCAGGGGGATTCATAGATGACTCACGGCTCAATAGGCAAGTCTTCTAAGGAAAGACTGCATATGATTCCCCATTTGAAATAATTTAGTATTAATGTTAGCATTCAACAGCTTCTGTACGTGTGCCCTCACACACACTACACACACTACACACACACACACACACACACACACACACACACTGTTGTTATGTGAGCAGGGCACGCCTGAGTACACTCAATTTCTCCCTGTAGTCTAGCTAGCTCCTTTGTGCTAGCTGGGGCAGGCCTGGGCTCCTAAGTGGATTACTCACTGTGGCTGATGGCTCGGATGAAGCTCTATTACACAGTCATTAGCACATCGAAAATGCCCTCTTCCCTACTCCTCCATTGGCACATTCCCTCCTTTAACTCCTTGCCTATGGAGGCCAGGCGTAACATGGACCTACTAAGCTGTGCTCAGACAGAAGCACAGGGGTTTATACTGTGTACTAGTGTTTCTCACATTGGACCAATTGTGAGGTGGCTGATGACTGGATTATTGCCAGCAAGAGACGAGGTTTAGATTAGATTAGATTCAACTTTATTGTCATTGCAGAGTACCAGACAACGAAATGCATGTTTAGCATCTAACCAGAAGTGCAAATAGTGATATAGTGCAAATACAAAGAAAAAGGACCTGAAAATGAACTAAAATCTGAAATGATAAGTATTGGATGTATACAGTTATGAAAGTGAGGGATAGAATGCTATGATAGGCCTAACCAGTAGCTAGCCTACATCAGCACACTTCAGTCACGCCAGCTAGCCTCTCAAGGGGGATCGTGTGAGTGCACTCTTGCCAAAAGTTTTGGAGAGACATCATGCTGCGTGTGTGACAGCAGCTAGAGGGCTCGGCGCAGTGGAGTGCAGCTACTACCCCCTTAGAGCAGGACACACTAGTCAAGTCAGATTACGGGTGGCACCGATGGAATTGGGTACAGTTGTCTTTACTGCACACTCACACCAGCCCCTCTTCTACACTTCCTCTGACAGGCAGTGTTGACCAATCAAGATTAAACTCGGAAAACCCACCTTTTATTTAATGGGCTAGTGCATTTAATGCTACTCAGCTATCCCATGGGTGATATTGACAAACTGCCTTACTTTAATGATTTACATAAAACAACAGTTTATGGCCCTGCGCCATTAAAAAAATTAAAAGTTACATGCACTGATGTACAGTACATGTTTGAAGGATGAACAAAGGGCGGTCAAAGCAGTCAAATAAAACAAGAATAACAGTTGAGCCGGTAAGAAGCTTCTCAGGAGGAGATCCTGTCATACAACTAGAGTGCCCCAGGCTATAGGGCAGGCTTAACAGGGGGAAACAATTTCATTATATGAGATGAACTTCACGCTGATTTAGTAGACAGTTGTATATTTAAAAAGGCAGAAATAAGTGGATATAAGATTATTTTTTTTACATTTTCAAAATCTGAAAATATACCATATACAGTACACATTTGCACTGCACTTATCAAGACATTGGTTAACATAGTCAGTTGTGTAACATTGTTTTATGTTTATCTGCCTGCTAGACAGTTTGCTGCTACACCTGTCAGTGCAAAATGAGTCTCTTGTCTCCGTGAGTCATCTCTCTCACACAGCTGGAGGAGAGTTTGTTGTCTGCACTCATTTGTTCATGATTTTGGTTTTATTGATCTGTTTTGTTTTATGAGAAGGCGAGGAGTGCTGTCATGTACATAACATTAGTTTAGTGTGCAAAAATAAAGCTGTGTTACAAACTTCAAAATCTCTCTGCTTTTGTTGTATCCTGGAGAGCAGCCCGCGCCTCTCTCTCCCCAGCAGCCATATCACTGGGCTTTGGCTTTGTAGTTTTTCTGTAGTTTTGTATTCCTCTGAAACTGTATTCCTCTGCAACTTGTCGATGTCGGGAAATCGACCGGCACTTTGTTATAAATCAAAGCCTGTGTTTGGGATTAGGTACATTGAAGAGCAGGCACGGCACTGAGGAGGAGGAAGAGGAACAAGGTTTAGTGTGACAACAAACTAACAACATTGCCTCGTGAACTATCTTTTGGCTCACAGGGTTTACTTTGCTAAATGCTAACTTGCCTTAGAGCTGCCTTTGTATTTGTTCACTTTTATCTGACAGAATTGTCATGTTGGAGAAAGGAAATAAGGACTTAATCTGAAACTGAACAAGAACTAAGCCACATTTCACTATGGCTACATTTATCTCATACTTACATCAATTAAATTGCTTCTTTCCCTGACCATACAGCTAGGTCCATATATATTTTGACTGAAATATTTTTTGTTATTTTAGCTGTTCACCAAAACATATTCAGGATTCTGGCCAACTTCTACCGCACCATTGAGAGCATCCTAACCAACTGCACAAAACTCCCTACCTTCGAGTCCCTCCAGGCAGACCGGTGTTGGCAGAGAGCGGCAAGCATTATCAAGGATACCTCACACCCCAACCACGGTCTGTTTGATCCTCTACCATCTAAGAGAAGTATAGGATCCTCAGGTTCCTCCAGAACAGCTTCTTTCTTTCACAGCTGTCACTCTGATAAACAACCCCCACCCTCCACACACACACACTCTGATGAACACCCCCCACCCTCCACACACACACTCTGATGAACACCCCCCCCCCCCCGAAAAGAACAGATTGATTCTGACACCCTCTGACTAGATCTATTTTTCTGTTCCCACTCGACCCACAATGCTCCACTTTCACAGTACAGCCGTGGCTTATTCATTCCAGTGTCACACACAGGCACTCAAATATGTTTTATTTAGCATATTCTTTTTCCCGCAGAAATATATATTTTCTGAACAAAGCTGGATATCTCGGCAGTGGCATGCTTGTCTCCCCCCAGGGCTGAGAGTGCAGTCTCTTCTTCTGCAGCAGCCCTGTGAGATACTGTACTGTAGCCCACGTGTCCACTGGCACAAGGCTGGAGGCAGGGAGCAGCCGTCTATATTTAACACTGCAGAGCGTACTGTGCCAGTGTGTAGGATGATGACGATGATGAGCATCTCGCAGCAATACTATATAGTCAGCTCACAGCCATAGCCCAGATAAGCTTAAGGGCCTACGGCACTGCAAGAACTGCAGAAGCTAGCAAGAGAATTAAAGAGCTAGAGGGGCAGAGAAAGTAACAGCTAATCAGAAATGTTTACACACATCTGCTTTTGGCAGGGAACCCCCCTGAGACTTGGTAGACAGAGCTTCACTGCCCATCTTCTGCCGTAGACTAAAGACCCATCTCTTTAGACTACACCTGGGCTTCTCCTCCTACATATCCTCTTGTACAGTACCTGAACCTCTCTTCCCTTATTCTAGCGTTGTGACTGCTTTTGGCACTTATTATTATGGAATGTTTTACTACTTTTTACGTTATGACTGATGTATAGTTGATTCACTTACTTTTGACTAATGTATTCAGAATAGGGCCCGCAAATACCCAGCATCTGTGCGGGACATTGGTCTTGGAGGTCAAACGCGGTCACTGTTAGGGATTTGTATTAAATACTGTGTGTTCATTTAAATAATATGTGACTGAGATCAGTTGAAGTCTCACAGAACCATAAAAGAGAGGTTCTGCTTTTGAGCGACGTGGGGGGAAGGGGCTCCTGACTGGGAGAAAGTGTTGTGGTTCAAACCGCCTGTAGATTGCTTATTTTTACCTATGTACTAACAACCATTTTGTACCTGCTGTTATGATATTCTATTTTCCTATACTCATTTTATACTATCATAACTAATGATTAATGATAAGTCTATTCTTCAATATTGTATTTTAACTTGTTAATCGAATCCCAAGTCATGGGAGTCTGTGGGCCTGGCAACAGTGATGTTTACACAAGCGATCCTGATAAGGACATAGAACTTACAGACCTGGTCAGGAAGGAATGTGTTTGAAGATTAAATAACTGGCCAATTAGTGCTTTAGAACGTATGTAGAATACACCCAAAATAACTATCAAAATATCTATGCATCCTAAAAATATAACTGTGTGCATATGCTTACTGGTTCCTTAAAAAACATTAGAATGTGTGTGTGTCTAACGTCGCGCTAGGCTGCTCAGGATACCGTTGCAGTCCGAACACTCTCACCATGACAAACGACCGGGGGGTCAGAAGAAGAGGATAACACACTCGCACGGACACCGAAAGAAGTCGAAAGCCACATTCCGATATAAAACAGACGCTTACCATAAAACCTACCAGAGGGACAGCCCATCCCTAACTGTTAAGAAAAATATATAAAAACTGTGGACCAAGGCGAAACGTGGCTCTTGTCCGGTGAAACTTCTGCAGTTAACCAGCTGATCCTGGTCTGCGGAGGTGAAGCTAGATAGGACCCCTTTCCATGGAATGAAATGCTATTGTATGCTGATGTTATTGTTTGCCGATGTGCTCGAATAAATATTCTCTTAAAGAACAGTTCAGTAGTGGTGCCGAATATTTGATTGGATCATTTTATCTTAGAAGTTATATCAAGGACGTCTCGTTGAGATTAAACGGACTCGCTTGTAAGTGACGACTCAATTAAATCAATTCTGGAGAAGTTGATCGCCTTACAAAATTGGTGACCCCGGCGTGATTTTCAACGGGATGCAAGGAGGAGTGGGCGAGGCTGGGTTCGGACTGAGCACTTCCACGGTACCAAGACAAAGGAGGTGAGCAGAGCCATTTAATTAAATCTGCTTAGGTAGACAATAGTGCTTTAGGTGGAAGTGCTGGGTCTGAATCGTCAAACCCATTCTGATCTGTGTCTATGAAGATCCGTCAAAGTAAGGATAATCATTAATTAAATTGACATTCTATACATTATTGAACACCACTGTCTGATATAAGCACATCTTGTATTAACGTGTAATAGACCCGCCGAGGTCTAAAGAAGGGACAGTAGCTAAGTCCTGGATATTAAGGGGTAACCAGGGGTAGCCAGGCCCAGGCCCCAGGTAAGGACACTATAGTTCTGGATATTAAGGGGTAACCAGGGGTAACCATGCAGGCCCAGGCCCTAGGGGTAACCAGGGGTAATCATGCAGGCCCAGGCCCCAGGGGTAATCAGGCCCAGGCCCCGGAGGTTGAAATGCCTTGCAACCAAGTGAGAATTGTAGGACATTGCGAATAGGGTAGCGTCTACGGCAGGACTGCAGTCCGGTAGAGGTCCTATATTAGCGTGCCTCCTCTCACAGCGGGCGCTAAAACAATTGTGACGTTAGGATTATAAGGTTCTATCATCATTTTAGTCAAAATTGAGTTTTTGCATAATCTGATCCATTAGGTGTTTATTAATGTGTGGTGTTATTTTTAAAATGTTGACATTTTGAGTGGGTAATTCATAAAATACAAGGGTTCCATCTCACGGAACATAGTGGAATGTAAAAACTTTGACGCTCAATATCTCTGAACTACCCTAAGCGGAGATAGAACCTTATAATTCTAAACTCATGCAAAGGTATTACGTAATATTGTATGTAAATCATAGTTGGAATTGTTATTATTATTGTAATTATGACTATTAAAAGGGATAGTTGAGTGAGGCGCCCTGGAGCAACTGGGGGGTGTTCCATCGGCGTCGCTGGGGGAGAGTCCGGGTTTGGTCTGACGGGTCTCGCGAGAGTTCCTAAAAATATCCAGGCATATTCTGGGTCTCGCGGGAGTTGTCGGAGGCGGGCCGGGCTTTTCCTTTGGTGGCGTTGATGGGGTGCCCCCCTGGTCTAGACTGAGTGCGCCCTGGCTTGGTATGACTCAAATATCACTTGCAAACGTTGTAAAATATGTTATGCCTCGTTCAAGGTGTTTAAAGAAGTGTTGTGGAGCGAGTGTGTCACACCATTTGAGCGCGGACAAGAGAAGGAGAAGTGGCTCCGCTAGAAGGAGTGTCTCTATTGACGCACAGTGATTTGTGTCTCGCCGTATGTAATAGTAGTATTTTGGGGGCAATAATAAGATTGGTGGACCCCTTATGGTTTGGAGATGGTTAAGAATTGCATCTCAGACTGAGATGTGTGCAACAAGCACAACCCGAAAACAGTACTAAAATGCCCAATGGGCACATATCCAGTGCCTCCCTGTCAATTTCGAGAGAGGTATTGACTTCACGGACATGGGAGAGATTGATAGATTTTCAAGGTGGCCTGAAGCATATCCGTGTAAACGGGAGGATGCTGCATCTGTAATAAAGTGCCTCTTAAAGGAATTCATACCACGGTTTAGTTTCCCTAATCTATTAAAAGAAAGCTTGCCGACATGATACAGAGACAGAGGGAGGTGGCTTAGACCTCCTCTCCATGAAAATGAATATATGTCAAAACTCTAACTAATCTCAATCGAGTTTTCTCTTCACAGGAACTGAATGCTGCGGAGAAAGCAGACAACGGCGCAAAACAGACTCCTATTTTAGACCCAGGCGAGTGGTGGACAAGACCGTGGGAGGTGGTATTGACCACCTCACACGCTGTCACAGTCGAAGGTAAACCGGGTGCAGAGTGGCCTCTCCTGTCACACTGTACCAAAGCAGACCCACCACATGTATACCATTTTCAAATTCCTGGCGGCTCAGCATGCACCTCAATGGTGACGTTTACTGGGGTCCCAGGGGGGGGTTTGGGTTCCAAGAAGCATTTCATGACTTAGCCTCTGTGGTATTCTGTAGTAAGAAAGTAGTTAGGAAAGAATGAGACCGGGAGACACGCAGCTGCTGTTCACTTCGCACGTTTATTCAACTTCTTCTTCTCCTTCTTCTTAACATCCGTAAGTGCATACATCACTTCCGTCACTGCATACATCACTAGCATACTAGCGCCCACTGGCGGTATAACCAGGACACAACATTTCCCCCTTTCTTAAAGGAATTACAGTACTCAAAGAATGCAATATTCTGTAGACTGGGGTCAGTACAATTGAAATAAAATGAAAACTAAGGAAATGAAAATGAATGAATCAGCAGAATGAATAACAACAATAAACAGTTTATGACAGTGAAACATGAAATGAACATTCACTTTTGTCATTGCATTGTAGGACCTTTTTGTACTAAGTTAGAACCGTGTTCTATCCTACCCTTTTAGTACGTTCTCTACGGCACAAAGTCTACCAGCCACCTAGGTGGGTTTCTGACTCTAAGGTTCCTTCTTGGACCTGGTTCATTAAACACATTCTCTGACTCGGGCACCATGAACTCCTCTAGCTCAATCTCCTTTTCACCACTGGTGCCAGACAGAGCATCCTTGGAGAAGCGTGTAAGCTTGGATGCATTCCATTATCGACCATCACTGAGCAGGTATGTATTCTGTCCTGCTTTACTAACTACTGTCAGCGGTTCTGTGAATCTTGATGATCCCTTTTTTACATGCTCCGGTCTGCGGACACGTACGGTGTCATTCACTTGGAACATGGGCACTTTCGCTCCCCTCATTCTGTCTGTGTACTCCTTACTCTCCTGTTGCTTGCGTCTCACTGTCTCCTGCACTTTCTCATGTGACTTCATTTGGTGTGAGACAGGGAGGACATTTAGTTTTGTACGCATCTTTCTGTTCCTCAGCAACTCAAAGGGAGTAGCTCCTGTAGTAGCATGCGGCGTAGCGCGATAGTTCAGTAAGAACTCTGTTACTGCATGTTTCCATGGCTTGTGCATTCTCTCAGCCGTCTGAATACACTCTTTGAGAACTCGATTAAATCTCTCCATAGCCCCGTTGGCTCTTGGATAATAAACACTGGAACGCAGGTGCTTTATCTCTCTCTCTCCCAGAAAGCTTGCAAAAGCATGGGAGGTAAACTGACATCCGTTGTCAGAGACCAGGAAGGAAGGGTTACCTTCACGACTAAACACTGTAGTCAAGAAGCTAATAACCGCCTCTGTAGTTACCGTAGAGACAAACGCCACCTCTGGCCACTTACTGTAATAGTCTGTGAGTGTAATAGCGTAACGGCAGTCCCATGTCGCACAGTCAAAGGGACCAACAATGTCAATGGCCACCTTCTCCCATGGTCCACCTGGCAGTTCCACTGGGGTAAGTGGTGCAGGCGCAGTTTTGGCTGTTTTGTCATTGTATTGACAGGGTACACATGAGCCTACTAATGTCTGGACACATCTGTCCATTTGTGGCCACCAATATAGCTCTCGTAGTCTCTGTTTAGTACGCACTATTCCCTGATGCGCTTCATGAGCTAAATTTACAACTTTAGACCGTAGTGTAGTAGGAACCACCACACGGTCGGGGCCTCTCATGACAAGTAGTTCATCCACAGCCAGTTCATCACTCACTCTAAAATATGGAGCAAGTTCCTTTGTCACATTCTTACTGCATTTTGGCCAACCTTTCTGTATCTGCTGTCTCAGTTGAGTCAGTTCAGGACAGGCCTCACAGGCAGCAGTGAACTCGGTCACAGATATGGCATGTGAGGAACCTGTGAACACAGTAGCCACCATGTCTGGCTCCTCCTCCACCTCTCCTGTCGAAGGCAGAGGGAGTCTGGACAAGCAGTCAGCAGTCACATTACGTTTCCCTGGATGGTAAGTGACATCATAAGTAAAGCATAGTAGACGTGCAGACCATCTCGCTATTCTCAGACCTGCGCGACCCGTACCCCTGGAAGTGAGTAGGGTTGTCAACGCTTGGTGGTCTGTGCGTAGGACAAAACGATGTCCCCACAGGTAGGTTCTCCACCTTTCCACCGCCCAAACGCATGCCAGCGCCTCACGCTCGACGGTAGAGTACTTTCTCTCTGCAGGAGAAAGTGTCCTGGACGCAAAAGCTATGGTTCTCTCTGTATTGTCTGGGTGAATCTGGCTCATTACAGCCCCCAATCCATAGTTCGAAGCATCGGTAGTGACATAAGTAGGTAACTCAGGATCATATAATGCTAATGTAGGACTCTCAGTAATCAGTCTCTTAACCTCAGTAAAACTGGACTCTGCATCCGCTGTCCATTCAAACTTAGTGTCAGTAGATTCCCTGAGTGTAGCACGTAGCGGTTCCACCACAGTAGAGAAGTCAGGTATGAATTTACTATACCACGATGCAAGTCCTAGGAAGGACCGCAGGGAGGATGTGTCGTGCGGGGCAGGCGCGTTCGCCACAGCACTGACCCCGTCTTGGTCAGGATGAAGACCATCTTTGGACACAGTGTGGCCCAGGAAGCGCAGAGCTTTCTGGTTGAACTTACACTTGTGCATGTTCAGTTTAAGTCCCACTTCATTTAGAGCATGTAGCACTCTCCGTAGGCTGACATCGTGATCCTGCTGTGTGATGCCGTAGCAAATCACATCATCCAGGTAGGCCTGTACGCCTGGCAGGCCTGTCAGTACAGTCGACATCATTTTCTGAAAAGCTGAAGGAGCAGAAGCGAGGCCAAATGGCACTCGGCAGAAACGAAAGAGACCCTCATGCGTGATAAACGCAGTTAAATCACGGCTATCTGGATGCAATGGCAACTGGTGATAAGCAGAGGCTAAGTCTATGGTAGAAAAGACTGTGGCTCCACGGAGCTCAGCGAACAGTTCATCCATGTGCGGTAAGGGATGACAGTCACTGATGATTGCCTTATTAGGTTCTCTGAGGTCAACACACAGGCGAGGCTTTCCTCCCCCCTTTCTCTGGGTCACAACTATAGGGGAAACCCATGGAGATGCGTCTATACGTTCTATAACGCCTTTTTCCTGTAGATCTGCGAGCTCATCGGTCACAGCCTGCCTCACTGAGAACGGAAGCCTCCTCAGTTTCTGCTGTACTGGCACAGCATCTGGTTTAACCTGTATTTTGTGCATAAAACCTTTTGCACACCCTAACTCCTGTACTAGAACCTCTGGTTCGGTCTGTGGAGTGGTACTCTGTACAGTAGGTGCTCGGAGCACGGTAGGAGAGCTAGCAGAGCTAACAGTAATAATTTTGTTACCCTCAATGCACATCTGCAATGCTACAAATAAATCTAGTCCCAGCAATGCATTTCCTGATTCAACCACTATCAATGAACCTGTAACTGAATGTCCATTATGAACAACTGTAGCATGCATGCAACCTTTAACAGGAATTTTTTCTCTGGAGTAAGTAAGCAGATTCACTGTAGGCTCAGCAAGGACACATGTATGGAAAAGTGTCTGGTAAGTACTCTCTGGAATAATAGAAACAGATGAGCCTGTATCCACTATCAGCTCAACATCATGGGAATGATAATTTGCATCAACTCGTACAGTACACATAATTTTATCATTCACGACGGCCCCCTGCATGTAAAGCACAGTAACGTCATTCACCACTACCTCACGCACCTCTTTTTGAGCCGATCTACACACCTTGGAAAAATGTCCAACTTTTCCGCATGTATTGCAAGTCACCTTAACCGCCGGGCATGTAGGCTTGTTAGCTAAGTGTCCTGTGGATTCGCATCGGAAGCAGGCGCGCTGATTCCCAGTTGTAGCTGGCTGGCTGTAGACCGTGGCAGGTGCAGTCGTCGTCGGAGCTTTCTTCTTGCCCTTGTCGAACCTCCTCCTCGTCGGCTGTTTCTCGATGGCTCTCACCGAAGCTGTAGCTCCAGAGAGAACGTTGGAGTTCCGTAGTCCAGCCTCGATTTGTAAGGCCATTGAAGTAGCTTTGTCCAGAGACAAGTCCGATTCAAGCAAAAGTCTGTCTCGTATGCGTGTATTAGCAACACGCTCAATCAGTTGATCACGAATCATTTGTTCCTCCATGGCACCAAATTCACAAGCTGCAGCTAGCTCGCGTAATGAAGCAAGGAACTGATTAACCGTCTCGTCAGGACCCTGAGCTCTCTGTCGAAATTTGTGACGTTCAGCAATCACATTCGCCTTAGGAACAAAGTACTTTTTCAGTCCATCCACGGCAGAAGTGTAGGTAACTCCCGTATCCTTTAGAGTGTAGAACAGTCTTTGTCCTTCGGTCCCAAGTGCATGGAGAAGAACCGCGCGCTTTCTTTCCTCCGGCCATTTTTCTCCGGTAGCATCAATTACGAGCATGTAATTTTCAAACATTCTCAACCAAGTAGGAAAAGAAATAGCAGGTTCGCCTGGCACAGGCATGAACGGTGTAGGTAAGGGTACGGAAATAGCTATCCTCGTCGCCAAAAATGTGGTATTCTGTAGTAAGAAAGTAGTTAGGAAAGAATGAGACCGGGAGACACGCAGCTGCTGTTCACTTCGCACGTTTATTCAACTTCTTCTTCTCCTTCTTCTTAACATCCGTAAGTGCATACATCACTTCCGTCACTGCATACATCACTAGCATACTAGCGCCCACTGGCGGTATAACCAGGACACAACAGCCTCAGGCTCAAATAATGTGGAAAGTAACACAACAAGTGGACTATTAATCCATGATATTAGCGATCACCTGCCTGTCTTTTCATTTTATGAATGTAATTATAGAAAGAAGAGGGAGTTAAAGGAAATGACATACAAGACAGTAGAACTGAGGAATCCATATCTGCTTTTAGAAATGAGTTATTAAAATGGAATTAGAAGAGTATATATGAAGAATCAGATGTGGACAAAGCGTATGGGTTATTCCTAGAAACATTTAAAGTTCTATATGACAAAAGCTGCCCACTAAAACAATGTAGCAATAAGAATGAATATTCTGAAAATCTGTGGATGTCCAAGGACATTCAAAATGCATACAAGAAAAATAATACTCTATACAGGGTATTTATAAAGCATAAAACAAAGGAGGCAGGGGTTAAAAGAAATACAAAAACAAACTAATTAGTATTATGAGAATATGTAAGAAGGAGGTTTGGAGGGATATAGGTTGGAGGGGCTTGAGAATGACGTTAACTGGTATTTTTGTGGATATTTGGGTGTCTTTTGCTATAGTGGATAGCCATATTATTATTGATATTGATAGATAATCTATTGCGTAATGGTATGATATTGTGGGGAAGGGGCAGGACCAGATGGGCTTTGTTTCTTTCTGTCTTTTCTCGAACAGGGCCATTGCCGACTGTTGCTTCCATGTCGAGGAAGATATATTTGATTTCAATTTATATCTTATTTTATTTGTATTTTATTTGTATTTGTATTTATTTTTTGGGGTTTGCTTTTGTTGTTTTTTGTTGTTGCAGATGTGTGTGTTTTTGACTTTTGTGGTTGAAATGTTCGAGATAAATGGAGATGTACACCATCTCTAAGGTGACATGTTTAGTCTGCAAACAAGGGGGGAAACAAATAGCTGGTTTTGGGGTATTTTCAATTAATGGTGGTAGTGAGGGTATGTACTGTATGTACGACTGCATTTTGTTGATGGGCCTACCTGTCAACCACTCTCTCTATAGGAAAAACTGTCCCGGTATGAATAGAACTAAAAGTCAGATGTTTACCCCTCACATTTAGAAAAAGGCTATGACTGCCTTAACAGGACGGGCAAGGGGGGCGACGTGTGACGTCTTAATGCTACGCGCTATATAGGACTCTGTGCCAGTGCGATAACAGCACTACTTGTACTTTTAATGGTTACGGCATTCCGACTTTTCAGGTGTGGAAAAAAAAATATGTCTTTAAAACAACAACAATGTGACAATGTTTACTGAAAACTGTGTGAATGACAAGAATGCAGAGCAGGATACTCTCATGTGATAAACAAAGGTTTTACGACTACTGATAAGCAGAGGGCTTCGGAGGAGAAGAAGTGCTGTTCCTTCTCACTCTGGGACAGTTATGTTTAGTATTCTGCGTATTTGACTCTGACATCAGAGGACAGGGAATCAGACACAACCTGTAGCAGACATGTTTTGGAAAGGTGGGGGATCACAGTTGTATAGATATCTGCCTTTAGATTGGAGGCACCGCTGAAGGGACACTCGAAAGCCGACACAGACGAAGATAAAGGAAATGATGCTGCAGATGCAGCCGCTAAATCAGGAGGGGGTGGCTGTGATGCAGGAGGTAGAGCCGCCATCTAATGATCGCAAGGTTGGCAGATCGGCGGTTCGAGCCCCGGCAGGCCACATGTCAGAGTGTCCTTGGGCAAGACACTGAACCCCGAATTGCTCCCAGGGCCGGCGCCTTGTATGGCAGCTTGCCACCATTGGTGTGTGAATGGGTGTGTAAATGGGTGGATGAGAAGCCATTGTAAAGCGCTTTGGATAAGGGCGCTATGTAAGTGCAGTCCATTAATATGTCCCCAGAGAACATCAGTTGGTTTCAATCCAGCTAGACAAACCTAAATGCTCTGTACAGACTATAGATGACATACAGGGGGCCGCCTCCCCCCAAGAAAGGTCAGTGTGGGTAACAAGGGGGGTGACGCAAAGCTGGTCCTCTGAAAAGGGCTACGGGTTGTGGAGAGCGCATGAATGTTATTGGTGCTGAGGCACATGGTCCCACTCATGGGTCGGTGCGAGACACTTGGGCGCTGATAATGAGAAATTTGGGTAGATGGTGATGAGGATGTTTACAAGAGGTGTATCGTGACGTAGGGGTTGAAGAGATGTTGTGATTATGGAGGTTTGTGATGGAATGGTTAGGCAGGGGATTAGGCACCCCGAACCTAGCCATTAACAGGCGGCGGTGGAATTGCAAAGTTCCGAGGGCACGTTAAAGACTTCATATAGTGCTGGGGAGAGGACTGAAGGCCCCTGTGTCTGATGAAGTATGAATGAACATACTACCGTGGTACCGTCTAGTCGGCGCAGCTGTCGCATCTAGGTGTGTGGGCAGTGCGTGGTACGTGGGCGACAGCCCACACCTAGCGGGATGTGAGGGGAAGTCACACCCGTGAACAGGCAAGGCTGGTGTAAACGGTCAAAGTTTCTAGACCCATAGCGAAGTGGGCTAGGGATCAGACCGTCGGTTCCCAACTGGGCGGCCAATCACCGCTACAGGGTTGGTGTTTAGACACTGACTGGGGATCGCTATCGACTGGGTCACCGGCCGGTTGGGTCGCAAAAGCCTTAACCCATAGGAAAATGGTGGCTGCGCTCAGCTCAATGTACAGTCAGGCCACTGTAAGCTGAAACCGAATGCGTTAGTAAGCGAGCAGTGCTTTCCGTGATCAGAGCTCTGAAAAGGAGACGTCTGGGAAGCGGAAGGGGTGGAGGTAGACTGACTCTGACCCAAGAAGGGGTTGGAGGGCAGTAAACCTCCATCGGAAAGGGTTCCAGCCTGAGACTGCGCCCTGGGAAGAGGGGAGGTCTGAAGGAACAAAGTGGTAAATAAAGGCATTTGCGGTCTGTCTTAGACCCATCTCACCAAGTCCGGCTACAAATTCTCTGTGATGGTCATAATTTTGTTTATGACCAAGGGGGGATTTGTTAGGGATTTGTATTAAATACTGTGTGTTCATTTAAATAATATGTGACTGAGATCAGTTGAAGTCTCACAGAACCATAAAAGAGAGGTTCTGCTTTTGAGCGACATGGGGGGAAGGGGCTCCTGACTGGGAGAAAGTGTTGTGGTTCAAACCGCCTGTAGATTGCTTATTTTTACCTATGTACTAACAACCATTTTGTACCTGCTGTTATGATATTCTATTTTCCTATACTCATTTTATACTATCATAACTAATGATTAATGATAAGTCTATTCTTCAATATTGTATTTTAACTTGTTAATCGAATCCCAAGTCATGGGAGTCTGTGGGCCTGGCAACAGTGATGTTTACACAAGCGATCCTGATAAGGACATAGAACTTACAGACCTGGTCAGGAAGGAATGTGTTTGAAGATTAAATAACTGGCCAATTAGTGCTTTAGAACGTATGTAGAATACACCCAAAATAACTATCAAAATATCTATGCATCCTAAAAACATAACTGTGTGCATATGCTTACTGGTTCCTTAAAAAACATTAGAATGTGTGTGTGTCTAACGTCGCGCTAGTCTGCTCAGGATACCGTTGCAGACAGAGTGTCCGAACACTCTCACCATGACAAACGACCGGGGGGTCAGAAGAAGAGGATAACACACTCGCACGGACACCGAAAGAAGTCGAAAGCCACATTCCGATATAAAACAGACGCTTACCATAAAACCTACCAGAGGGACAGCCCATCCCTAACTGTTAAGAAAAATATATAAAAACTGTGGACCAAGGCGAAACGTGGCTCTTGTCCGGTGAAACTTCTACAGTTAACCAGCTGATCCTGGTCTGCGGAGGTGAAGCTAGATAGGACCCCTTTCCATGGAATGAAATGCTATTGTATGCTGATGTTATTGTTTGCCGATGTGCTCGAATAAATATTCTCTTAAAGAACAGTTCAGTAGTGGTGCCGAATATTTGATTGGATCATTTTATCTTAGAAGTTATATCAAGGACGTCTCGTTGAGATTAAACGGACTCGCTTGTAAGTGACGACTCAATTAAATCAATTCTGGAGAAGTTGATCGCCTTACATCACTCACCAATGATTTTTTGCATTGTTGCCTCCCAAACAAGGAGATAAAGCCTAGAGTGGTTAATTTACTCACCATCAGCAGGTATGGTTTACTGCTTTGCCTGTAAACTGCTATCTGAGTCACAGCATAATGCTTTAACGTCTGGGTTCTGTGACTGGAGACATCCTGAATTTCGGACCACGAGAAGAGTGCAAACCATAGGCACAACATGCTGGCTTTACTGCGCAGATCGAGGAAAAATGTTTCAGAATAAAAGTCTGAATTTGTTTTATTTCAGAATAAAAGTCCCCCCAAAAATATTTCTGAATAAAAGTCAGAATTTTCTTTATTTCCTAATAAAAGTCTGAAAGAAAATGTTTCAGAATAAAAGTCTTAAAAAAATATTTCAGAATAAAAGTCCCCCCAAAATTATTTCAGAATAAAAGTCCCCCCAAATTATTTCAGAATAAAAGTCTGAAAACAATTATTTCAGAGTAAAAGTCTCCCCAAAATTATTTCAGAATAAAAGACCCCCCCAAATGATTTCAGAATAAAAGTCCCCATCAGTGTAAAGGCTATACTACGGCATTAGGCCCAACTGTGATGAGCCTGTACTGTAGTTATGCTCTTGTAAATCTCTCATGAAAATATCACATTTTCACTTGCAAAGTAGGAGGGTATGTGTGTTGGGGGGTAGGCACACATCAAGTCTGGTCACCCTAGGGGGTTAATCCGGGCCTGATGACCGGTGTTCTTTCAAAGTCTCACTCCCCTACGCTGAGCATGTATTGTTTTTCTTCAGAAGGGCCGCATTTGTACACTTGTATACTTGAAATAGGTATACAGTACACACTTGCTCACGGAATGCTCGGCGTAGGGGAGTGAGACTTCGAAAGAACACCGGTCATGACGGAGGCTGCCGTGCGCCGGGAGAAGACAGAAGAGCCAGAAGTGTACTAATAGGTATAGTATACACGTGTAATAAATATTCTTGTATTTTAGTTCTGGTTCTTGGCATTTTGTGTTGCAACGCACCTACATTCTGCACTCTCTCTATTCTGTTAGGCCATTATGTAACTTTAGACAGAAGGGTCACTACACTTGTTATTAATTCCATTTGGTATACCTCATAAACTTTCTTTCCATTCATTAATTTCTGGTGTTTGTGGGCTACGGCATTTTTTTGTCATTCACTTAAGACATTTTACATAATATATATGCCAATTCAATTCAATAGGATCCCATTCAAAATCCTACTCACCACTTACAAAGCCATCAACAATCTGGCCCACTCCTACCTTGCCGACCTCGTCTCCCTCCACCTCTTCAAGCTTGCCATCACCAGTTAACCCTCTCCCCCTCCCCTTCCCATGTGTCCCCAGCACTACCTTAATTAGGCCCCGATACTTTATTTTATTTATTTTTTGTTTCTTTTTATTATTACTACTCGATCTTTTCAGTTTGTAAAGTGTCTGAGTGTCTAGAAAAGGGCAATCTATTATAGTATTATTACATTGTTGCCATCTAGTGGTTGCTAGCAGGGCCACCTATACCACAGTATTACATTCTCTAACATTCAGAATAGAAAACACATCATAAGTGAAAGTCCAAGAGGAAATATATTTCGCAATAATGTCATTTTATTATATAAAAAAGACATTTTATATCAATATTAAATCATTATGTTACATTGTACATATTTACATTGCATTCTCCCATCATTGTGTCATTAAGTATCATTAATACTATTCATCTAACTGTACAAATAGTACATCCATATTATACTATACATTATATGTTCATATTAACATCTTTCAGCAGTTCAGATTGTGTAAAATGCCAATTACAAAGATATAAATTAACGATGGCTATATTACAGACAATTAACAAACATTAGCAAACATGTTAGAGATGACGTTAGAACAAATTAAGACAACAGACAAGTTCAGTTTCACTAAGCCAGGGTTACTCTTTGGCCCGGTTTGAAAGTGGCTGTACTCTGAGGTTTGCCTTCACCTAAGGCTCCAAAAGACTCATAGCTGAAAAGACATACAACATGAAAGAAATATCAAACCATGCTCTTGAAGACGGCATCAACTGATTTATTCTCTTTCAACCTTGGTGTAAGTTTTTCTTAGCTCTCTTATCTTTGTCTTTTAAAATCTCTTCGTGAATAATAAAGTAAATAGAAAAACAATACACAAGTGTTAAAACAACCATAAAAAAACTGAACTCAATAGTTAGTCATTAGTCATTACTCTAAAATCACCTTGAAAAATCAACAGTATCGATGATGGTAGAGCCACACTTTCCAAAAATATCCCTTAAGGAACATTGTACACAAGTATTTGGCATGCATATCTAAAAATAACACACAGAAATAAGTGACAAAAATAATCGAATCTATGAATATGAGAACAACATATGGCATTCTAAATAACCCTAGTTAAGTAGTAGTATAGTGAAGTACTTACAGATCAGTGTACCTCCTCCAGTCTGCCTTGCTGACGGAGGCTCTGGTATTGGCCAGGGCCGAGCTGAGATGGGCCTGGCACACCAGCAGGCCAGGCTGACTGGACCCAGACTGAACTGGGCCTGAATCCTCCTGTACATCACACACACACACACACACACGCACACACGCACACACACACACACACACACACACACACACACACACACACGCGCACGCACACGCACACACGCACAAATTTGTGACAATTGTCAAGTACCTGCCTAGGCTGTTATAATGACATTACTGTACCTTAAGCTTACTGTTCTGTGATAACCAGTTGGTTACTGTCACTATTAAGTCACTACACTGTTCCTATATCAGTAGCTAGCTATGTAGGATGGATGTAGGGCTGCAACGATTAGTCGACATAATCGACGACGTCGATCATAAAAACTCGTCGACGTGGAATTTTAGTGTCGACTAATCGTATTTTCTTTTTAAAAGAAAAAAGCGTTTATTTTTATTTTTATTATTATTATTTTTTTAAACGGGAGCCATGCAAGAATCAGCTGGGTAAGTTTTAGCTAACGTTGTTAGCCAACTGGCTAACGTTATATTGTTAGGGTCGTAATGTTTATGTTAGCTTTACTGTTACATGTTGGAAAACAACGTCTCATGGACAGGGCTGTACATGCTATGAGCGTTTGTGCTATTAATTTATTTGCCCTGTGGCACGCGTGTGACAGACAGAGGCGCTTGTATGTAACGTTACGTAGCAGGGGTTTTCCATGTTGAAGCCAGGAGAACGCGAGATGAAATGAAGTGAGGGGTGGTCGCTATTAAAATACCAGGTAGTCATGGTGGATGATCATGAATGATGCTTGATAAGTGAATGCTATTTCAATTATGTTGAGTCCACCAGCGAGCTGTCTGTAAGATAAACATTGCCAAGCGTAGCCTACTAACGTGAGCTGTCTGTAGTCTAGCCAGCAATGCTAGCTAGCCAATCAACTAGCTCTGTGAGCAGCTGTAGCTTGGCGTAACGTTAGGTTAGATAGCTAGTTAAGCCGGATTTATGCTTCTGCGTCGCCATTTACGCGCAGCGAAAAGCCACACGACTAATCGGAAAAATAATCGTTAGTTGCAGCCCTAGATGGATGATCTACTTACGGTGGTTCTTCTGTAGTTGCTCTTAATGGTGCTGATGTCCTGCCGCAGGCGCTCCAGCTGCTCCTGGCCGAGCTCCTCGTAGCCGTCCTGGAGAGAGGCCATGTAGACGGGGAGCTGGGAGCCGCCGGGGTCCCTCACTGACGTCCCCGTCAGGTCATGGGTCATCGAGTTGGGCCCCGAAACACACTGGGAGTTCTGAGGCCAAGGGGACAGAGAGGAGGTTGGGGAGGGGACAAGCACACTCACAAACCACTTACTGTAGGCTCTGTCTGAGAGTCCTTTAATCACTGGTTCATACCAATCAATCAACATACTGTATAGAAAAATGTAAGATGTCAAGACAGGAGGCTTTAATGTAACTTCAAGCATACCAGTGAAATCCCAACCCTTAGATCAAACTTTGCCTTATTATCTCGTCTTGTTGCCTTATTGCCTTATTTGACTTTGTGCTACAATGTCAAGGAACCGAAGCCTAAGAATTTTACTCTCTTTACTCTCCACTTGTGTAATTGCGACGTAACAATAAAACCTCCACTGAGAATGTGTGTGTGTGTGTGTGTGGATATTTCCTATCAAAAATATACAGAGAAATATTTGTTTAGTGGGTAAACATGACAACATGTCCAAAAGCCTGCCCTCTGCTCTGTCTCACCAGTCCTGAGGTGAGGTCCAGCTGGCCCAGCTCAGACTCGTACGAGCTGCCAAAGTACAGTCTCCAGATGTTGCTTCCGCTCTCCTCGGGGGGCGGCTCGCTGGGGTCCAACAGCACCATGGACTGGTCCAGGCCGGCCTCCCCCTCCCCCGCAGAGTCGTCCGACCCGCTGCTGTGGTTCAGGAAGATCATGGAGGACAGGCTCATGTCGCTGTCCGAGCCCGAGGCGAGGTCCTGGTGAGAGGCCGAGAGTCAGCGAAAAGGAGTTCACGAAAACCACTCTACAATCACCACTCTACTTTGTGCCTCATATAGTAGCTCTACCAAGACACCTCATCTACCCCCCGGTGGTGATGTTGGGACACTCACGTGCTGTAGGCTGGGCCCCTGGCTGGAGTGAATGGCCTCCAGCTGAGAGTTGTACAGGAGGGCCTTCAGGTCGGCTCCAGTGAACATCTCCGTGGCCGCGGCTATCTGCTCCAGGTCCGTGTCAGGAGCCAGGAGGAGGGAGTGGCTCAGAGCCCGTAGGATCTCCAAGCGCGCCTCCTGGGAGGGGGGGACACACGGGACACCATGGCTTAATACACTACTAGTCAGAATGTCTCACATGACATTTGATTTAGTATTATAGTGCACTAGACGTTTTCCTGAGCCATGTCTTCACAGAGGATGCTGGCTCACAGTGTGTTTAATGAGTTGTTGTTGTTCAACAGACCTGGTCAGGCGGGGGGCAGTAGAGGGACTTGTCCAGTCTGCCAGGCCTCAAAAGGGCAGGGTCTATCAGGTCAGGACGACTGGTAGCGGCCAGGACATACACACCTGGGCACACAGAGTGGGACACACAGGCGCGCGCGCGCGCACACACACACACAGACACACAGACACACAGACACACACACACACACACACACACACACACACACACACACAAATTCAGTACAATCTGATCTGGTTAAAAAGAAAAACAAGGTCAAATATTGTTGATACACAATTCCAGAACACAGTAGGGGGGGGGGGGGATCTCTCCTCCATACCCTGTAAGCCCTCCACCCCATCCAGCTGAGTGAGGAGCTGGTTGACCACGCGGTCGGTGACCCCAGTGTTGTCGTGGCCCCTCCTGGGGGCCAGGGAGTCAAACTCATCAAAGAACAGGATGCAAGGCTTGGCGGCCTGGGCCCTGGGTGGAGGAACAGGACAAAGGTCGACACAACACCTCCAGGCAACAGTTGAACGGCTACACTGTTGTACACAGTGAAGGGGAACCAATTCAAAAATAAGGAGGAACCGTTTGACTCTATGCATCACACTTCTACTTCGTATTGGTTACAGTGCGTGTGTACTAGCAGTGCTAATCATGGGGATGGAGTGATGGGAATGGAATGTGTTGAATAGTAGAATTCTACACAGACCTCTGGAAGACATCTCGTACAGCCTGCTCACTGGCACCGATATACTTGCTGAGCAGTTCAGGACCCTGAAAACACACCCCATTTAATGGGACCAGGCAACAATAAGTCTTTTTTTACGTTACTTTTTCTGAGTGGGGCAGTCCCACTCATATTTTTCATTTTATTGGACAGGCATAGTGAAGACAGACAGGAAAGTAAGGAGAAGAAGGGAGAGAGAGCATGTCAGCAGGGCATGGGCCGGATTCAAACCCATGCCGACATGGGCATATGTGTGCACTGTAGACCGCGGTGCTAGACCACTGGACCACCCCAGGCCACAACAACAACAAGTCTAAACTATGTACTCATGCACACAATTTGTAGATCGCCAATCTCTTGTTTATTGACACACAGGATGACCGGACCTTGATGCTGATGAAGTTCATGCCGCTCTCCTTGGCCACAGCACCAGCCAGCAGCGTCTTCCCTGTGCCCGGAGCGCCGTACAGCAGGATTCCAGAACGGTGCCGGATGGGAAGACTGGCGAAGAGGACCGGATACTAAAACAGAGAGTCAGTGACATGAGGAGACTGTCCAAGACACCCTCCACTACTGTGTAAACACCTCACTCGCTGGGATAAATAAATATAATAATAATATTTGTGAGGCCACTATATCACCAAATGGAATGAATGCAAGAATCTAGTTGGGTCTTATTTGCCTATTTACCTACACAAACTTATAAGCCTTCACACAGAGCTGGAATTATTATTTTTCAATTACGGCATTGGATACACTACATTTTAGTACTCTTAATTAAAGGTGTGTGTGCATTAAAGGGCAAAAAATAGAGGGCAAATCCTGTGACATAATTTGTGTTGGCCATCTAAAGAATGGGGGCAAACTACAGGTTTTACTCATTCCTCCCATAAACTGAGACACATGGTTGCTTATTCATGGTTAGGACATTACATTGTCTTACTGAGACTGAATTAAGGCAGTGCTTAAGTGAGCAAATTAGGATTCCAACCTGACTGTATATCATTCAATCTGTTACTAAGCCAAGTGAGTATTTAAAAACAACTAACGATCTTCATCCTTCCCATCACGGTCTGGCCATTCTGATTGGCTGCTGGGGAGCCAGACACTCACCTTAGCTGGCAGTAGGATAGTGTCCATAAGCACCTGGCGTACGGTGTGCAGCCCCCCCACCCTCTCCAAGCCTGCCCCGCCGGGGGTCTGTAGCTGAGCCCCCCACAGGGAGGGAGGCGTGAAGCCCTTCAGAGCCTGCACAAAGTCCCTCCACACCAGACACACCTCTGAGAGACCACAGAACCACCCGAAAATCCACAGTTAAGAACATGTAGAAACCACTGAGAGAGAGACAATAGGACAGTCATTTTACAGTCATTGACCAGTATAAAGTATACATTTTTAGAATGGTTGAACTGTTTCCATGTGTCAAAGTCTAGGCAGTATAACAATACAATGTACACAGTTTAAGAGGGTGAGAAAGCTTAAGTAGAACCGTATTGGGTACTTACCCTGATCGCTGCGCCCCCTGTGTTGGGCGTTGGCATGGATTGCCCTCTCCAGCAGCAGGGCAAGGTCACGGGGCAGGTAGCCCTCCGTCTTCTTGGCGACATGCCCTAGGTCGAGCATGTGAAGACTCTCCTCAGACACAGTGCTCTTACTGGAGATCAGACAGCGGAGGATTTCTCCTCTCTGGGCCTGAGAGACAACAGGGTCACGTTCACAAAGTTCAGGCCTCAAATACCTTACAGGATTACACAGGGTCAACATAGTTCCTAAGAACCAAGGCCTGGCCTTAGATGTAAGGCTAATTTGCAGATGAGGCCATCTAACATAATTGTTTGGCTTCATCACCAGCTCGAAAAGGGAATTTCATTAGAATGAAAAGAAGCACAGGAAATCAAAAAGATAGCAATATGTTGAACCGATGTATATGAACTTTGCAAGTGTGAACACTTTGACACGAATTCAATTTCTATGGGTACAGGCCCTGACGTAAACGTGTCAAAAGTTCAATAATCATTAGAAGTCAGTAGTCACCTGGTCGGGGGGCTGGATGTGTGTGAAGCCCTGGAGAAAGTGGGAGCCTTGCACCTCTCTCAGGGAGGGATGGAGGGAGTGGTCACTCTGACTGGTGATGACCAGAGACACCAGGCTGGAGCGTGCCACCACATCATCCACCACATCTCTCAGACCTAAAACACACACAGTCAGACCTATAACACACAGACCTATAACACACAGACCTAACACAGACCTATGACCTATAACACACAGTCACCATGAGACAGCACATGCACATGCACACACGGGCACACACACGGGCACACACTCTGCCTCTAAGACCCTAGATGAACCTTAGACCTAAAGGACAGAACTACAGGTATAGTTGAGCAAAAAGGCTGTATAGTTATGGTGTGTCATACTCTGGGCTATGTGCTGACGTAGGAGAGCCTCGGGGCCGTGTTCGTGTTCCGGCGAGGTTGGCGCCCCCGTCACATGATCCAGGTCGTCTAGTAGGACCACTGAGGGCTGTCTCCACACCGCCTGCTCAAAAACCTCCTCAAGCATCTGCCTCACAGTTTCTGCTCGCTTCCCTGGAGAACAGAATACATGCATCACGGTCAAGAATGAAACAACACCACCACACAAGACACGACACGTGGCGTTCTCGTTCCCACCTTTCAGCTTTTTGCAGTCCACTACCTCCACGTGGGCATCCAAGTCTTCCCTGGCTTTTCGGCACAAAGCTCTGGCCAGGGCAGTCTTTCCACTTCCCTGTGAGGAAATGCATACACAACCCTCACAAAGCAGTCACCTATGGTGCACAGCCCTCAGTGAAAACACTCCAGCCACATCGGTCCTAACCAACACACTCTGGCTCTTTCGGTCCACATGAACTTAGATGTAGATCTTTAGTTTTAGTCCTACTGATCTAAGGCCCCCCCAAGGTTTGACTGATCGAAATCGTGAGGTCAGGTGGTTACCTTGGCCCCTGTGATGAGCAGAGCTCCACCCCTGAGGCCCAGTCCCATGGACACCAGCTCCCGGGAGAGGGCTCCCCCCTGCAGGCTGTGGGAGATGAACTCGAAGGCAGTCCTGCTGAGGTCCTCCACACCACTGGGGAAAGCGAGAGGGCAGTATATGTCATATCCTGGCAGACATACAATCGCACATACAACACTTTGTGAAAATCATCTCTTTTCATGGAGTGCTGGTGCCAGACAAAGTCATGCGGTCAGGCTCCAACAGAGATAGTGACCATTAAACAAGAATGAAGTGTCTACAAATGAGCGCTATAATTCTTCGGAAGTAAGCCAAGTCCACTTCAAATGCCTGTGCTGACAAAGGTGTTGCAGCTGTTTGTAAATAAGTAATGGAGGCTTACCCAAGACCAGTGAGAGAGGGAAGATCTAGATTAGGGGTCTCACTCCTAACTTTCACAGTTGGCATGGTTACAGGCTCCCTAACAACCTGAAAATCACAATAAAAGGGTCAGAACTGCACATTAAAAGGCACTCAAAGGGCATGAGATGCATCAAAAATGCAACAAAGCTTATGACCAGTACCTCTATGTCTTTCTTCTGTATCATACTTGGAGCCAGCATAAACAGTTGGTCCGGTAGCTCTCTCCCAGGCTCTGGCTTCAACACAGTCAAAGCAAACTCCAACTTTCCTGAGAAGAGAGAATAATGTATGACGGTGTCCTTGGAATTCTTTTTGGGGGAAGATAAAAGTGTTTTTTACTACCTCAGAGGGGTAAAGTTCAAGTATACCTTCAGTAGCAGGTAGGAGGATGACACCGGAGCGTCCGGTTAGACAGGCTAGTGGTTCATGGCTCTGGGTGTGCAGCCAGCCCAGGAAGGCGGTCTGAACCTCCTCCTCGCTCTCAGCTGAAGGCTAGGATGACATCACAGGTCAAACAGCAACAATGCTTCTTTCAAAAACCAGCCGCCAAAGGCTTTCACTTTACGCAAACACAGGTCAGGCACTATATCAGTCTTCTGACATGGAAAGCATATGATGAATACGAATTTACTGTTAGTTACTGAAGTTCAATAGAATTGTCCAGTATGGGCAGAGAGGTCCAAAGATAATTTAATGGAATCAAGGAAAATCACTTACCAGTGTCTTTAAAGGCTGCAGGTGGATACGGGAGGCTACTTTAGGGGTTGACGTTACAGGCTTGATTCTCACTGTCGAGTGTGGGTTGATATTGAGCCTGGTAACCAAGAGTTGTGGGATCTGACATATACAAGAATGACAGTGGGAGGCGTGAATAGGCAGGACTTAAATGTCTGTCAAACAAACCTTTTATTACAAAGACATTTTATTGAGAATGTCTCCTAGCGATATCAGGTGTTACCTTCCCAAACAGCTCTGTGAATGATTTTTAAAAGAAATGCCAGCAAGCAAAACTGGCTGGCTGGTGTATTGGAATCTTCCACTGGTTAGGAAACAACAACCAAATATGTGTAGTGTACAGAAGTATAGTGCAGTGAGAATTTAGTAGTAAACTAAACTGACTGTTTGGGCATAACCTGATCTTAGACCATGCCTTGACAATACTCACCCACACCCTTCCACAGTGGAGCTCTCCTCCCCTGGAAGATCTCTGCTTGTCTTCCAGACTATCTAAATGGTGACACAACACCCTGACCACAGTGGCCTCCTCCTCCTTCTCCTCCTCCTCTTCTTTCTCCCTGTCCCCTGCACCACCAGTGGGCTGTGAAGCCCCTTTACTCCTCCTCTTCTTCTCCATGGCCTGCTTGGATCGCTCTCTCATCTCCTTGGGAGAGTGAACTTTGGACAGCAGGCCGTAAGTCATGGCGGGCCGGCCTCTGTTCATGTTGCCCTCTGTATGCTGGGCCCAGGGCAGGAGGTGGATAGCGCCGGGGGTGGCACTGAGAGGGCCAGAGGACGCAGGCGGTGCTCTGCACACTCTGAAGACTGAGTCACTGAGCAGGGCAGGCACGGTGGGGATAGGGGGGACCTCTCTGACCGGTTCCAGGTTTCCTGTTAGCATGTACCTCACCAGGCTCTTAAGGTCAGCGATCCCGCCCCACTGGCGGCCCGCACTGGGGCACTCTGCAGAGGACACGTCGTCTCCTGAGTTCGTCTCAAAGTTGGACTGCCTGTGATTCTCATTGGGTACAGCTGTTCTGAGGGGAAGGCCGGTGAGATCCTCACATCCGGCACGGATTTTAGGAGAGACAACCAGCTCTGTGAATTGCTCCAATCGACCATATGGTACAGTTGGCGAGAGAGACGCTGCAGAGGACAGAGAGAGAGCGGAGGTTATTCTACTACTGCATCTTCAACTCAGCATGAGAGCTGTGGAGTTCATCGCAAGGTAATTCAAGTGAAAGGGAGAAGATAAGTGCTGCGGACCGATTCGTATGTATATGACTGTCCGTTGGTCCACCCACACCGGAAACACTGCATCGTGGAAGACCACTCTGATCTGGTCCAGGAGGTGCTGTTCAAGAGCAGCACTGTGGAGCTCCTGAGGACAGGAACAGAAAAACAGGTTTGAATATGTGCTGCAACAGCAGCTTTAGCAGTCTGTTTTTGCAACTATCTGGCATGACATGACAAGACTTGTTGAGGGGTTATCGATACCATAGGTATCATCATCATCATTATTAATTCATTTCTGATTCGTGCCAATGCCAATTCAGATTAAACAAATGGTCAGCAACTTCAAGTTGCCAATGTTATAGCATGATTACAAGACTACATAATAACTCACCAGGATCTCCCAGTCATCAGAAGATAGCGGCTCCACAAACACTTGCTGTACAGATAGGACCTGCTGACAAGGTCGCACAAAGCCCTGAAACCCATCCAACATGACATGTGGACATCACTTGGTTAGTAAGGGAAGACGTTATAATAAGGAGTATGTTTTAGTGGACTCCAAAGTAAAATAAAGTTATCTGATGGTGATTTCTCATATCAAATAGGCAACTCTACTGAACAGACAGAGTTGTACCTGCTCCCCATCTTTCAGTCCAAGCTTCACTCCCAGTTGCCTATTCAGCTCCACTGTATGGTCTTCCAGGTTTGCAGAGTTTCTGCATCTTGTCCAGCTGAGGAACACAGGGGCACCGTGGCCCCAGGACAGCTCCAAAGCCTGATTCTGGATTTGCGATCACATGTATTACTGTAGATCATATCAATCAGAACAGGCTGCAAAGCAAGTAGTTAGCTAACTGACAGTTGGGAGTTGTTGGTATTGACATCTAGTTTAGGTGACAATAAATGTGTGAGCGAATCAAGACAACAACAACAACAACAACAACAACAACAACAACAACAACAACAACGAGCTGACGTTTACCTCCTGGAGAGAAAGCTGTGATACCAAGTTTGAGGGAAGGTGAAGAAAGCAGTTTTTCGTGTTGTTAAAAACCAGGGTGACAGGTTGAATGCCGTGATTACCCAACATCACTAGCTAACTTGCTAGGTTAAGCTTTAGGACTAAAACTGCCCTTTCGAGGTAGTAGTAGCAGCTAGAAGTGACCGATCAGAACATCCACCACCTAAACACATGAGCATGCCCCTTTTGATCGAAGGAAGCCTATTCCAAAGCGAATTCAGAAAGACCAAAGTAGTTGCTGCTGATCGTACCCTCTGGTCCTGGGATGAGAGCCGCGTTGTCGCGTTTAAATCACCGGTTGTACATTTCAAAATTATAAAAAAATATATAATTATCATATTATTATTACTACATATATGAACAAAAACTCGAATCTATATTTGTCGATTATTATTATTTTTTTAATCGCAATGTTGCGACTGATGAGTTTACAATCCGATTACTTTTGCCTGATCCACAACTTCCTGTATGGGTTTTGTTGCCATCAGCAAACATGGCGGCGCCCAACAACAGTTCATGTTGGAGCACTCCTGAGGTTTACAAACATCACGAGCAGGGAAGAGTGTGTGCCTCGAGACCGAAGTACAGGGAAGGGAGAAGACCCAAAGCAGTTAAGGTAAGGCATAGTATACATATTTCTCCCAAAACATTATGAGGAATAAAGTGAAACGACACTGAATCCCTTTGGCTAACTGTGTTGTGCAGTTCTAGTGATGCGTTTTGTGTCAACTACACAGACAAGCTTGCAATTCGATGGCACAGATGAGGAATATTTCAACTTGAGGAGTTAGTTTACCATCTTAGCACTGCAGTTGATGTATGTACTTTTGTATCTATGAGGCTCCATTGTGCAAAATACTGATATTTTGCCACCATGTCAATGGTGGGTTGCTGTCAAATTCCGCTTTAATGTACACTAGTGTTTATTTATTTCCCCAGGTGTACACCATCAACTTGGAGTCTCGTTTCCTGATGGTGCAAGGAGTCCCAGCTATTGGCGTGATGACAGAACTTGTCCAGCTCTGTGCTCTGTATGGGGTGGTGGAGGAGTACAGGCCACTGGACGAGTATCCTGCAGAAGAATTCACAGAAGTCTACCTCATCAAATTCAATAAACTCAGCAGTGCAAGGTCAGTGTGGAGGCCGTCATAGAATAGTGTGGAGGCCGTAATAGAATAGTATGGCCAATGCTCTCAATTCTGCAAGCGGATAAACCTCACTCAGCCAAGTATACTGTGATATTTCTGTTTCAGAGCGGCCAAACGGCGAATGGATGAGAAGAGTTTCTTCGGTGGTATACTACATGTTTGCTACGCCCCTGAATATGAGACGGTGGAGGACACCAGACAGAAGCTGCAATACAGGCGATGTGTGGTCAGGAGGATAACTCAAAATAAAGGTACGTTACCAACGAAAGCTGTGCTTCTGGGATATCTTTTAAAACACAAGCATTAACCATGATCAGTAAATGCATTTGATATTTTTGTATTTTTTTCTGTTTGTATTCCTTCCTTTCTGTTGTGAAGCAAAAGAACAGGAGCAGGTGGATGAAGAGAGCAGAAAGTCTACGCCTTCCAACGCAGTTGCCACATCAGTGACGACTTCATCAAGAAATGATCAAAGACAGAGTGAGACCAGCGATAATCAAGGGAGCTCAACCACAAGCTATTCCTTAGGATTTCCTTTATTGCCTTTACCCCCACAAGAACATTCTCACTACAGACATGTCCCATCTTACAATCAGCCGTTTGAGAATCAGGCAAATCAAAGCAGGATGAGACCAACAGAGGACAAGATGGGGTCATTGCATTATTCTGTTGACACGAAACAGCAGCATCCACTCAGTTCAAGCTCTGGACCAACAGAGGACAAGATGGGGTCATTGCATTATTCTGTTGACACGAAACAGCAGCATCCACTCAGTTCAAGCTCTGGTCCATCCTCTTCTAATGGAGACAAAGGGACAGTGAGCAGACTTAGCAAGAATCTAACCCCTGTAATCAGATTCCTACCTAGGACCACACACTTGGAGAACAGGAAACATAAAATGCTAGAAACTAGTAATGACCCACTGTTTGGCATCATGGGCAAAAGTGAACCCCTTATCGGACCACAACTACCAGAACAGCCTAAGATGGACATGGAAGACAAGTCAATGAACACAACAGCCAACCTGATCAGACATAAAATGACAAAGGTTAGTTTAGAAATGGCTTCTTCTCCATCGTATAAAATGAACAGTATAAGTGGTATATATGGATATCTAATTAATTGTATTATGCTTATAGGCTGCATCCATCCCTGAGGTCAAACCAGCAGAGAAGAAGAAGAAGACCACCACAGCTAAGCCCAGACGGAGAATATAAGAGAGACTCTATTCTCTGAAATGGATCACTCAGACTGAAACCGTTTTTAAGTTCTCTAATTTAAGACCACTCAGATGATTATTCAACACGTTTATAATGTAATTTATACATTTTGCATCAGAGTATGAGCAATTGTTATTAAAAATATATTGTCAAGAAAGTAAATTGTAGTGATGTCCTTAGTGCTCCAGTGGATGTTGAAATGCATGCTGCTCAAATGCTATTATGCTCTGTAAGACAGAAAAAAACATGTCAGAACCAGGGTATTGTCAAATAAGAGAGGCAGGTTACTGTACTATGTTGCATTTGCTCCATTGTTTAAGTTTTTGTTGGTGGCCCTCTCTTTGATGGTACAGTATCATAATGCACACATGTGGGTAATTTTTTTCAAGTGGGCGTGCCTGATGCCTGTGTCCAAAGATGCCATAGGCATAGCATAGAACCAGGGATGATAGAAGCTGTCGCTACTCGTCCGTGGCAATCCTTTGCAGAGTATAACATATCAGGGTCTTAAAAAATCAGCAACTCAATTCACATTCTCAGCCAGAATATGTTGGCTGGCCAAACAATAGCATATTAAGCATGATTCTTTTATGCACAATTTTCTTCGTTTAAAAAGTGGGGGGGGCACAGAATCTACATTTTGAAAAGTGGGGGGGGAATGTCCCCCCTGTCCCTAGTGGAGATTTTGCTGATGCATACACCATTTGATAATTTATGCTTACACTGCAATATTTCTACTCTGTTATATTATACACTGCTCAAAGAAATTAAGGGAACACTTAAATCACACATCGCAGATCTCGATGAACGAAAGCCAAACCGGTCATGCTGGATGATGTTGCAGGCAGCATAACATTCGCCACAGTGTCTCCAGCCTCCCCGATGCTGGATCTGACTACTGTCCTACTGCAAGAGTGTGACATGAACACAAGCCGGCAGGCTAGGAATGAAGTGTGTGTGTGTGTGTGTGTGTGTGTGTGTGTGTGTGTGTGTGTGTGAGACCACCATCCTCCTCTGTAGCCTGTCCTGTACTGTGTGACCCACTGTCTGACCCCCTCTCTGACCAGGCTTTCTATCTGACCAGGCTGTCTGACCAGGCTCTCTGATCAGGCTGTCTGTCTGACCAGGCTCTCTATCTGACCAGGCTCTCTGACCAGGCTCTCTGGGGTCATGAGAAGCGGAGGGAGGAATAGATGGTAGGCTGTGCAGACTCTGGATGGACATCAGCCTTCTGCTGTCCGAGGCTGGCCTGTGACAGGGCTGCGTACACCAGCTGCAACACAACCACACAGGCTCAAGTTAGCTCCAGAGGAAACGTCGCCGACAAAGGAGAGAACAATGTTATTCAGAAAAGACTCTCACCTCGATCTTGGGTTTGGGCTTGGGGATAGCTGTGAAAAAACAGAGATTGAAGGAGTCAGAAGGAGAGGTTTTTGGAGAACATTGGGCACAGGATTGAGTAGAAAGATGTGTATACGATACGCTGTGTGTCAATTCTTGTGGAAACAATGTGGTTATGCTGATCATCAGGGAGGCCGGTGGGGGTAGAAATCGGAGGATGGGCTCATTGTTGCATGGAACCGAATAAGGAATGGTATCGAACACACATGACAATGAGCCTGTCCTCCGATTTCTATCGTCACCGGCCTTCCTTGCTGTACATGTGTGACTGAATAATAGTAATAATAAAATAAAAAGTAATGCCCTGTAATAGAAATATCAATTACAACAAGAGAAATACAATGTAGCCCAATAGAGTGAATGAATGAATGAATGGTCTTTATTGTCATTAGAGGCTGGTTGAGGTAGAAATTGGAGAAGACTCCAATTACTTATTGTAATTGTATTGTATTGATTGTGTTTGAAACCATTCCTCATTCCATTCCATGTGTTACAATGAGCTCATCCTCCGATGTCTACCTCCACCAGCCTCCCCTGGTGTAAGTATTAGTATTGATTACAACAGAGATCCACTTCCTAAAAAGTCATGTAATAGTTGTCCTTACGAGGGATGCCACGTGGAGGTGGCTGAGGAGGGGGAAGAGGAGAGGCAAGAGGAGAGGGTCGGGGCCAGGTTTGGGATGGGGCCTTCGTACTCAGGCAGCTAACCAGAGCCAGGACGAGCAGGACGAGCAGGACACACAGACAAGCACTCACACACACCAGAACCCTGGGATACAGACTCCTTCTTAACGGATCTGAGATGGCTGTAGAAAGACAATGTACAATCCATGGGGCATTAGTCCTGCAATCTCTAGCCTCATATTTGATGCAGTGGAGGTTGGTGGAGGTAAGATTGGAGGACAGGCTCATTGTAATGCATGGAGGGAAATGAGGAATGTTATCAAACACGTGTCATTCCCTTCCATGCCCGTCCTCCGATTTCAACCTCCACCAGCCTCCCCAGATTTGATGGTAACATGTTCAGATACAATCAGTCATTTGATGTCTTGTGATTGACACAAGAATGGTCATTGTTCTGGGTTTTGTGTGAAGAACCTTTGCGAATCCCTGAAGAAGGCGGCTTGCTGCCGAAAAGATTGTCCAAAGTTTCTGCTAATTGACTATAAAAATGTTAAATTACATTTTGTATTGAAATGAGCTATTGTTGTCTGGTGAAACAATTCAACAATAACAAGATGATAGCCGATTCTTATTCACCTGCAGTGACATTCACATATGTCATGTGACCAATGCTGGTGCCCCCGTGCATCCATGCGACCTGGCATTGGTACCTGCCCGAATCTGATTGGTTAACGTTGTGGATATCGACGAACAGGCGTGTTCGATTGGTTGATACAGTTAAGTTGGAGAGATGGTGTCTTAATGTGGGCTCCAAAAGGAGGAACTGTCCCCCAGTGAATAACCCCCATCCTCCTGTCCAATGGTCATCTCCACAATGCTGAACTACACACGACAGAGAGAGAGCGCCCCCTTCTGGTACAGATACTGAACTTCTCTTGGCCAACACAGACGTCCAACATTGGTCTGCGTCGAAACCTAAGGGGACAAAGGTTTGATCAGTAAGAAAGAATGTGGAACTCTCGACTAGCAGGGATATCTGATACATTGGATTAGTACATGCTTTAATTCATCCAAATGAAGCAATGCATTAGTTTCATGATATGAGATGAAATGGAACCAGAAGTGAGAGCAATGAGAATACATAGCCTTATAAGCTTTTAGACAATATTTCAAACATGTGTGGTATAGGGAAGGCTGGTAGAGGTACGTGTTTGATACCATTCCTTATTTGGTTCCATACTTTACAATGAGCCCATCCTCAGATTTCTACCTCCACCAGCCTTCCCTGATGATCAGCATAACCACATTGTTTCCACAAGAATTCACACACAGCGTATACACATCTTTCTACTCAACCCTGTGCCCAATGTTCTCCAAAAACCTCTCCTTCTGACTCCAATCTCTTTTATTGCTATCCCCAAGCCCAAACCCAAAAATAGAGGTGAGGGTCTTTTCTGAATAACGGGTGGTAGTGGTGGTCTAGGGTGGTAGTGGTGGCCTAGTGGATAGTGAGTTGGACTTGTAATCGGAAGGTTGTGAGTTCAAAAAACACTGCCTGAAACACCACCACTAGTGTGCCCTTGAGTAAGGCACTTAGCACTCAGTTACTCCAGGGGGAATGTCCCTGTAATATGTAATTGTAAATCACTTTAAAAGCATGGGCTAAATGGCAAATTCTAAGATAGAGGTGAGAGTCTTTTCTGAATAACGTTGTTCAAACGCCCTTGTCCATCAGGCCTCATTGTAATGCATGAAATGGAATGAGGCATGGTATCGAACACACATGCATTCCAATTAACCTGTCATCCTTACATGCAAACAGTCCCTTCAAACATCAGACCACGGTATATATATACGTATATATTTATTTATTTTTTATATTTTTGGGGGCTGTGTAGGTGGGCATTGTAGGTGGTTTTAGCACTATGCAGGCCCAGCCTGTCAGTGTCCCATGTAGCTGTCTGTCTGTCAGTGTCCCATGTACTTGTCTGTCTGTCAGTGTCCCATGTAGTTCTCTGTCTGTCAGTGTACCATGTAGCTGTCTGTCAGTTTCCCATGTAGCTGTCTGTCTGTCAGTGTCCCATGTAGCTGTCTGTCTGTCAGTGTCACATGTAGCTGTCTGTCAGTGTCCCATGTAGCTGTCTGTCTGTCAGTGTCCCATGTAGCTGTCTGTCTGTCAGTGTCCCATGTAGCTGTCTGTCAATGTCCCATATAGCTGTCTGTCAGTGTCCCTTGTAGCAGTCTGTCTGTCAATGTCCCATGTAGCTGTCTGTCTGTCAGTGTCTCATGTAGCTGTCTGTCTGTCAATGTCCCATGTAGCTGTCTGTCAGTGTTCCTTGTCTGTCTGTCAATGTCCCATGTAGCTGTCTGTCAATGTCCCATGTAGCTGTCTGTCTGTCAGTGTCCCATGTAGCTGTCTGTCTGTCAATGTCCCATGTAGCTGTCTGTCTGTCAGTGTCCCATGTAGCTGTCTGTCTGTCAGTGTCCCATGTTGCTGTCTGTCTGTCAGTGTTCCATGTAGCTGTCTGTCAGTATCCCACATAGCTGTCTGTCTGTCAATGTTCCATGTAGCTGTCTGTCAGTGTCCCATGTAGCTGTCTGTCTGTCAGTGTCCCATGTAGCTCTCTGTCAGTGTCCCATGTAGCTGTCTGTCAATGTCCCATGTAGCTGTCTGTCTGTCTGTCAGTGTCCCATGTAGCTGTCTGTCAGTGTTCCATGTAGCTGTCTGTCAGTGTCCCATGTAGCTGTCTGTCTGTCCCATGTAGCTGTCTGTCAGTGTCCCATGTATCTGTCTGTCTGTCCCATGTAGTTGTCTGTCTGTTCCATGTAGCTGTCTGTCAGAGTCCCATGTAGCTGTCTGTCTGTCCCATGTAGCTGTCTGTCTGTCCCATGTAGCTGCCTGTCAATGTCCCATGTAGCTGCCTGTCAGTGTCCCATGTAGCTGTCTGTCTGTCAGTGTCCCATGTAGCTATCTGTCAGTGTCCCATGTAGCTATCTGTCAGTGTCCCATGTAGCTGTCTGTCAATTAATACAGTTGCAGTAACTAGAGAGAAAATGTCCAAACTGCATCTTCACAGGCTCAAGTGTGATGTGATGTCACAGTGATGTGATGTCACAATGATGCCATACATAGGGATAGAGTCTTGGGATGTGAACATTCTGGGAGTCAGGCAGTTGGAGGAAGACTACGCATTGGTAAGTCCTCTGTACCATGTTCCAAATGTTCCATTGAAAAAGCAATGATTGTTATCAAAAAAGCAATGTAATGTCCTGCTAATTTGTACAGTATTGTGCACAGCAGATATTCAAGTTTTGTCTTGGTGTGAATTAACATTAACAAAAAAAGTATTGCTAAGCAGCATGTATTTCTCTGGTCAGATTTGTTGCATTTAAAAAAAAAATCGAAATGTAAAAAACGAAAATGTGTGTATTTGCTAAGAGATCTGTCTGTCCCATGTAGCTGTCTGTCTGTCAATGTCCCATGTAGCTGCCTGTCAACGTCCCATGTAGCTATCTGTCTGTCTGTGTCTCATGTAGCTGTCTGTCAATGTCCCATGTAGCTGTCTGTCTGTCTGTGTCCCATGTAGCTGTCTGTCTGTCAGTGTCCCATGTAGCTGTCTGTCTGTCAATGTCCCATGTAGCTGTCTGTCTGTCAGTGTCCCATGTAGCTGTCTGTCTGTCAGTGTCCCATGTTGCTGTCTGTCTGTCAGTGTTCCATGTAGCTGTCTGTCAGTATCCCACATAGCTGTCTGTCTGTCAGTGTCCCATGTAGCTGTCTGTCAGTGTCCCATGTAGCTGTCTGTCTGTCAGTGTCCCATGTAGCTCTCTGTCAGTGTCCCATGTAGCTGTCTGTCAATGTCCCATGTAGCTGTCTGTCTGTCTGTCAGTGTCCCATGTAGCTGTCTGTCAGTGTTCCATGTAGCTGTCTGTCAGTGTCCCATGTAGCTGTCTGTCTGTCCCATGTAGCTGTCTGTCAGTGTCCCATGTATCTGTCTGTCTGTCCCATGTAGTTGTCTGTCTGTCCAATGTAGCTGTCTGTCAGAGTCCCATGTAGCTGTCTGTCTGTCCCATGTAGCTGTCTGTCTGTCCCATGTAGCTGCCTGTCAATGTCCCATGTAGCTGTCTGTCAGTGTCCCATGTAGCTGTCTGTCTGTCAGTGTCCCATGTAGCTGTCTGTCAGTGTCCCATGTAGCTCTCTGTCTGTCCCATGTAGCTGTCTGTCAATGTCCCATGTAGCTGTCTGTCAAATAATACAGTTGCAGTATCTAGAGAGAAAATGTCCAAACTGCATCTTCACAGGCTCAAGTGCAGTGTGATGTGATGTCACAGTGATGTGATGTCACAATGATGCCATACATAGGGATAGAGTCTTGGGATGTGAACATTCTGGGAGTCAGGCAGTTGGAGGAAGACTACGCATTGGTAAGTCCTCTGTACCATGTTCCAAATGTTCCATTGAAAAAGCAATGATTGTTATCAAAAAAGCAATGTAATGTCCTGCTAATTTGTACAGTATTGTGCACAGCAGATATTCAAGTTGTGTCTTGGTGTGAATTAACATTAACAAAAAAAGTATTGCTAAGCAGCATGTATTTCTCTGGTCAGATTTGTTGCATTTAAAAAAAAAAAAAAAAATGTAAAAAACGAAAATGTGTGTATTTGCTAAGAGATCTGTCTGTCCCATGTAGCTGTCTGTCTGTCAATGTCCCATGTAGCTGCCTGTCAACGTCCCATGTGGCTATCTGTCTGTCTGTGTCTCATGTAGCTGTCTGTCAATGTCCCATGTAGCTGTCTGTCTGTCTGTGTCCCATGTAGCTGTCTGTCTGTCAGTGTCCCATGTAGCTGTCTGTCTGTCAATGTCCCATGTAGCTGTCTGTCTGTCAGTGTCCCATGTAGCTGTCTGTCTGTCAGTGTCCCATGTTGCTGTCTGTCTGTCAGTGTTCCATGTAGCTGTCTGTCAGTATCCCACATAGCTGTCTGTCTGTCAGTGTCCCATGTAGCTGTCTGTCAGTGTCCCATGTAGCTGTCTGTCTGTCAGTGTCCCATGTAGCTCTCTGTCAGTGTCCCATGTAGCTGTCTGTCAATGTCCCATGTAGCTGTCTGTCTGTCTGTCAGTGTCCCATGTAGCTGTCTGTCAGTGTTCCATGTAGCTGTCTGTCAGTGTCCCATGTAGCTGTATGTCTGTCCCATGTAGCTGTCTGTCAGTGTCCCATGTATCTGTCTGTCTGTCCCATGTAGTTGTCTGTCTGTCCCATGTAGCTGTCTGTCAGAGTCCCATGTAGCTGTCTGTCTGTCCCATGTAGCTGTCTGTCTGTCAATGTCCCATGTAGCTGCCTGTCCACGTCCCATGTAGCTATCTGTCTGTCTGTGTCTCATGTAGCTGTCTGTCAATGTCCCATGTAGCTGTCTGTCTGGCTGTGTCCCATGTTGCTGTCTGTCTGTCAGTGTCCCATGTAGCTGTCTGTCTGTCAGTGTTCCTTGTAGCTGTCTGTCTGTCAGTATCACATGTAGCTGTCTATCTGTCAGTGTTCCATGTAATTGTCTGTCTGTCAGTGTCCCATCACGCAGCTGTCTGTCAGTGTCCCATGTAGCTGTCTGTCGGCCCCATGTAGCTGTCTGTCTGTCAGTGTCCCATGTAGCTGTCTGTCAATGTCCCATGTAGCTATCTGTCTGTCAGTGTCCCATGTAGCTGTCTGTCAGTGTCCCATGTAGCTGTCTGTCAGTGTTCCATGTAGCTGTCTGTCAATGTCCCATGTAGCTGTCTATCTGTCAATGTCCCATGTAGCTGTCTGTCAATGTCCCATGTAGCTGTCTGTCTGTGTCCCATGTAGCTGTCTGTCTGTCAGTGTCCCATGTAGCTGTCTGTCAATGTCCCATGTAGCTGTCTGTCAATGCCCCATGTAGCTGTCTGTCTGTCAATGCCCCATGTAGCTGTCTGTCTGTCAGTGTCTCTTGTAGCTGTCTGTCTGTCAATGTCCCATGTAGCTGTCTGTCAGTGTCCCATGTAGCTGTCTGTCTGTCAATGTCCCATGTAGCTGCCTGTCAATGTCCCATGTAGCTGTCTGTCAATGTCCCATGTAGCTGTCTGTCAATGTCCCATGTAGATGCCTGTCTATCAGTGTCCCATGTAGCTGTCTGTCTGTCAATGTACCATGTAGCTGTCTGTCTGTCAATGTCCCATGTAGCTGTCTGTCTGTCAATGTCCCATATAGCTGTCTGTCAGTGTCCCATGTAGCTGTCTATCTGTCAATGTCCCATGTAGCTGTCTGTCTATCAGTGTCCCATGTAGCTCTCTGTCAATGTCCCATGTAGCTGTATATGTCCGTATACACCACCCCTTGGCCCATACACACACCATTCCCCACTCCACTGACATTCTCTCATCTCTGTCTATCTCTCACCTCGATACCCTCTATCTAATTGAGACAGCGGTAAAGGCTGTTCTCCAACGGGGGTCACGTGCTGGTAACCTCTGTCCCTGAAGAAGCAACAACCAAGAAGACGTCGCTCATTAAGTGCCTTTTAGCTTGCTATGTGATTGTGCTAAAAAGTTGATGTCTAATTGAGACAGCGGTAAAGGCTGTTCTCCAACGGGGGTCACGTGCTGGTAACCTCTGTCCCTGAAGAAGCAACAACCAAGAAGAAGTCGGTCATTAAGGGTCCTTTAGGTGCTATGTGATTGTGCTAAAAAGTTGATGTCTAATTGAGACAGCGGTAAAGGCTGTTCTCCAACGGGGGTCACGTGCTGGTAACCTCTGTCCCTGAAGAAGCAACAACCAAGAAGACGTCGGTATTTAAGTGCCTTTTAGCTTGTTATGTGATTGTGCTAAAAAGTTGATGTCTAATTGAGACAGCGGTAAAGGCTGTTCTCCAACGGGGGTCACGTGCTGGTAACCTCTGTCCCTGAAGAAGCAACAACCAAGAAGTCGTCGGTATTTAAGTGCCTTTTAGCTTGTTATGTGATTGTGCTAAAAAGTTTAAGTCTAATTGAGACAGCGGTAAAGGCTGTTCTCCAACAGGGGTCACGTGCTGGTAACCTCTGTCCCTGAAGAAGCAACAACCAAGAAGACGCCGGTCATTAAGGGTCCTTTAGGTGCTATGTGATTGTGCTAAAAAGTTGATGTCTAATTGAGACAGCGGTAAAGGCTGTTCTCCAATGGGGGTCACGTGCTGGTAACCTCTGTCCCTGAAGAAGCAACAACCAAGAAGACCTCGCTCATTAAGTGCCTTTTAACTAGCTATGTGATTGTGCTAATAAGTTTAAGTCTAATTGAGACAGCGGTAAAGGCTGTTCTCCAACGGGGGTCACGTGCTGGTAACCTCTGTCCCTGAAGAAGCAACAACCAAGAAGACGTCGGTCATTACGTGCCTTTTAACTCTATACCCTCTATGTAATTGAGACAGCGGTAAAGGCTGTTCTCCAACGGGGGTCACGTGCTGGTAACCTCTGTCCCTGAAGAAGCAACAACCAAGAAGACGTCGCTCATTAAGTGCCTTTTAGCTTGCTATGTGATTGTGCTAAAAAGTTTATGTCTAATTGAGACAGCGGTAAAGGCTGTTCTCCAACAGGGGGTCACGTGCTGGTAACCTCTGTCCCTGAAGAAGCAACAACCAAGAAGACGTCGGTCATTAAGTGCCTTTTAGCTTGTTATGTGATTGTGCTAAAAAGTTTAAGTTTACATTAATCTCTCACCTCTATACCCTCTATCTAACTGAGCCAGCGGTAAAGGCTGTTCTCCAACAGGGGTCACGTGCTGGTAACCTCTGTCCCTGAAGAAGCAACAACCAAGAAGACCTCGCTCATTAAGTGCCTTTTAACTAGCTATGTGATTGTGCTAATAAGTTTAAGTCTAATTGAGACAGCGGTAAAGGCTGTTCTCCAACGGGGGTCACGTGCTGGTAACCTTTGTCCCTGAAGAAGCAACAACCAAGAAGACGTCGGTCATTAAGGGTCCTTTAGGTGCTATGTGATAGTGCTAAAAAGTTTAAGTCTAATTGAGACAGCGGTAAAGGCTGTTCTCCAACGGGGGTCACGTGCTGGTAACCTCTGTCCCTGAAGAAGCAACAACCAAGAAGACGTCGGTCATTACGTGCCTTTTAACTCTATACCCTCTATGTAATTGAGACAGCGGTAAAGGCTGTTCTCCAACGGGGGTCACGTGCTGGTAACCTCTGTCCCTGAAGAAGCAACAACCAAGAAGACGTCGCTCATTAAGTGCCTTTTAGCTTGCTATGTGATTGTGCTAAAAAGTTTATGTCTAATTGAGACAGCGGTAAAGGCTGTTCTCCAACAGGGGGTCACGTGCTGGTAACCTCTGTCCCTGAAGAAGCAACAACCAAGAAGACGTCGGTCATTAAGTGCCTTTTAGCTTGTTATGTGATTGTGCTAAAAAGTTTAAGTTTACATTAATCTCTCACCTCTATACCCTCTATCTAACTGAGCCAGCGGTAAAGGCTGTTCTCCAACAGGGGTCACGTGCTGGTAACCTCTGTCCCTGAAGAAGCAACAACCAAGAAGACCTCGCTCATTAAGTGCCTTTTAACTAGCTATGTGATTGTGCTAATAAGTTTAAGTCTAATTGAGACAGCGGTAAAGGCTGTTCTCCAACGGGGGTCACGTGCTGGTAACCTTTGTCCCTGAAGAAGCAACAACCAAGAAGACGTCGGTCATTAAGGGTCCTTTAGGTGCTATGTGATAGTGCTAAAAAGTTTAAGTCTAATTGAGACAGCGGTAAAGGCTGTTCTCCAACGGGGGTCACGTGCTGGTAACCTCTGTCCCTGAAGAAGCAACAACCAAGAAGACGTCGGTCATTACGTGCCTTTTAACTCTATACCCTCTATGTAATTGAGACAGCGGTAAAGGCTGTTCTCCAACGGGGGTCACGTGCTGGTAACCTCTGTCCCTGAAGAAGCAACAACCAAGAAGACGTCGCTCATTAAGTGCCTTTTAGCTTGCTATGTGATTGTGCTAAAAAGTTTATGTCTAATTGAGACAGCGGTAAAGGCTGTTCTCCAACAGGGGGTCACGTGCTGGTAACCTCTGTCCCTGAAGAAGCAACAACCAAGAAGACGTCGGTCATTAAGTGCCTTTTAGCTTGTTATGTGATTGTGCTAAAAAGTTTAAGTTTACATTAATCTCTCACCTCTATACCCTCTATCTAACTGAGCCAGCGGTAAAGGCTGTTCTCCAACAGGGGTCACGTGCTGGTAACCTCTGTCCCTGAAGAAGCAACAACCAAGAAGACCTCGCTCATTAAGTGCCTTTTAACTAGCTATGTGATTGTGCTAATAAGTTTAAGTCTAATTGAGACAGCGGTAAAGGCTGTTCTCCAACGGGGGTCACGTGCTGGTAACCTTTGTCCCTGAAGAAGCAACAACCAAGAAGACGTCGGTCATTAAGGGTCCTTTAGGTGCTATGTGATAGTGCTAAAAAGTTTAAGTCTAATTGAGACAGCGGTAAAGGCTGTTCTCCAACGGGGGTCACGTGCTGGTAACCTCTGTCCCTGAAGAAGCAACAACCAAGAAGACCTCGCTCATTAAGTGCCTTTTAACTAGCTATGTGATTGTGCTAATAAGTTTAAGTCTAATTGAGACAGCGGTAAAGGCTGTTCTCCAACGGGGGTCACGTGCTGGTAACCTCTGTCCCTGAAGAAGCAACAACCAAGAAGACCTCGCTCATTAAGTGCCTTTTAACTAGCTATGTGATTGTGCTAATAAGTTTAAGTCTAATTGAGACAGCGGTAAAGGCTGTTCTCCAACGGGGGTCACGTGCTGGTAACCTCTGTCCCTGAAGAAGCAACAACCAAGAAGACGTCGGTCATTAAGGGTCCTTTAGGTGCTATGTGGATGTGCTAAAAAGTTTAAGTCTAATTGAGACAGCGGTAAAGGCTGTTCTCCAACGGGGGTCACGTGCTGGTAACCTCTGTCCCTGAAGAAGCAACAACCAAGAAGACGTCGGTCATTACGTGCCTTTTAGCTCCATACCCTCTATGTAATTGAGACAGCGGTAAAGGCTGTTCTCCAACGGAGGTCACGTGCTGGTAACCTCTGTCCCTGAAGAAGCAACAACCAAGAAGATGTCGCTCATTAAGTGCCCTTTAGCTTGTTATGTGATTGTGCTAAAAAGTTTAAGTTTACATTAATCTCTCACCTCTATACCCTCTATCTAACTGAGACAGCGGTAAAGGCTGTTCTCCAACAGGGGTCACGTGCTGGTAACCTCTGTCCCTGAAGAAGCAACAACCAAGAAGACATCGCTCATTAAGGGTCCTTTAGGTGCTATGTGATTGTGCTAAAAAGTTTAAGTCTAATTGAGACAGCGGTAAAGGCTGTTCTCCAACGGGGGTCACGTGCTGGTAACCTCTGTCCCTGAAGAAGCAACAACCAAGACGACGTCGGTATTTAAGTGCCTTTTAGCTTGTTATGTGATTGTGCTAAAAAGTTTAAGTCTAATTGAGACCGCGGTAAAGGCTGTTCTCCAACGGGGGTCACGTGCTGGTAACCTCTGTCCCTGAAGAAGCAACAACCAAGAAGACGCCGGTCATTAAGGGTCCTTTAGGTGCTATGTGATTGTGCTAAAAAGTTTAAGTCTAATTGAGACCGCGGTAAAGGCTGTTCTCCAACGGGGGTCACGTGCTGGTAACCTCTGTCCCTGAAGAAGCAACAACCAAAAAGACGTCGGTCATTACGTGCCTTTTAGCTCTATACCCTCTATGTAATTGAGACAGCGGTAAAGGCTGTTCTCCAACGGAGGTCACGTGCTGGTAACCTCTGTCCCTGAAGAAGCAACAACCAAGAAGACCTCGCTCATTAAGTGCCTTTTAACTAGCTATGTGATTGTGCTAATAAGTTTAAGTCTAATTGAGACAGCGGTAAAGGCTGTTCTCCAACGGGGGTCACGTGCTGGTAACCTCTGTCCCTGAAGAAGCAACAACCAAGAAGACGTCGGTCATTACGTGCCTTTTAACTCTATACCCTCTATGTAATTGAGACAGCGGTAAAGGCTGTTCTCCAACGGGGGTCACGTGCTGGTAACCTCTGTCCCTGAAGAAGCAACAACCAAGAAGACGTCGCTCATTAAGTGCCTTTTAGCTTGCTATGTGATTGTGCTAAAAAGTTTATGTCTAATTGAGACAGCGGTAAAGGCTGTTCTCCAACAGGGGGTCACGTGCTGGTAACCTCTGTCCCTGAAGAAGCAACAACCAAGAAGACGTCGGTCATTAAGTGCCTTTTAGCTTGTTATGTGATTGTGCTAAAAAGTTTAAGTTTACATTAATCTCTCACCTCTATACCCTCTATCTAACTGAGCCAGCGGTAAAGGCTGTTCTCCAACAGGGGTCACGTGCTGGTAACCTCTGTCCCTGAAGAAGCAACAACCAAGAAGACCTCGCTCATTAAGTGCCTTTTAACTAGCTATGTGATTGTGCTAATAAGTTTAAGTCTAATTGAGACAGCGGTAAAGGCTGTTCTCCAACGGGGGTCACGTGCTGGTAACCTTTGTCCCTGAAGAAGCAACAACCAAGAAGACGTCGGTCATTAAGGGTCCTTTAGGTGCTATGTGATAGTGCTAAAAAGTTTAAGTCTAATTGAGACAGCGGTAAAGGCTGTTCTCCAACGGGGGTCACGTGCTGGTAACCTCTGTCCCTGAAGAAGCAACAACCAAGAAGACCTCGCTCATTAAGTGCCTTTTAACTAGCTATGTGATTGTGCTAATAAGTTTAAGTCTAATTGAGACAGCGGTAAAGGCTGTTCTCCAACGGGGGTCACGTGCTGGTAACCTCTGTCCCTGAAGAAGCAACAACCAAGAAGACCTCGCTCATTAAGTGCCTTTTAACTAGCTATGTGATTGTGCTAATAAGTTTAAGTCTAATTGAGACAGCGGTAAAGGCTGTTCTCCAACGGGGGTCACGTGCTGGTAACCTCTGTCCCTGAAGAAGCAACAACCAAGAAGACGTCGGTCATTAAGGGTCCTTTAGGTGCTATGTGGATGTGCTAAAAAGTTTAAGTCTAATTGAGACAGCGGTAAAGGCTGTTCTCCAACGGGGGTCACGTGCTGGTAACCTCTGTCCCTGAAGAAGCAACAACCAAGAAGACGTCGGTCATTACGTGCCTTTTAGCTCCATACCCTCTATGTAATTGAGACAGCGGTAAAGGCTGTTCTCCAACGGAGGTCACGTGCTGGTAACCTCTGTCCCTGAAGAAGCAACAACCAAGAAGATGTCGCTCATTAAGTGCCCTTTAGCTTGTTATGTGATTGTGCTAAAAAGTTTAAGTTTACATTAATCTCTCACCTCTATACCCTCTATCTAACTGAGACAGCGGTAAAGGCTGTTCTCCAACAGGGGTCACGTGCTGGTAACCTCTGTCCCTGAAGAAGCAACAACCAAGAAGACATCGCTCATTAAGGGTCCTTTAGGTGCTATGTGATTGTGCTAAAAAGTTTAAGTCTAATTGAGACAGCGGTAAAGGCTGTTCTCCAACGGGGGTCACGTGCTGGTAACCTCTGTCCCTGAAGAAGCAACAACCAAGACGACGTCGGTATTTAAGTGCCTTTTAGCTTGTTATGTGATTGTGCTAAAAAGTTTAAGTCTAATTGAGACCGCGGTAAAGGCTGTTCTCCAACGGGGGTCACGTGCTGGTAACCTCTGTCCCTGAAGAAGCAACAACCAAGAAGACGCCGGTCCTTTAGGTGCTATGTGATTGTGCTAAAAAGTTTAAGTCTAATTGAGACCGCGGTAAAGGCTGTTCTCCAACGGGGGTCACGTGCTGGTAACCTCTGTCCCTGAAGAAGCAACAACCAAAAAGACGTCGGTCATTACGTGCCTTTTAGCTCTATACCCTCTATGTAATTGAGACAGCGGTAAAGGCTGTTCTCCAACGGAGGTCACGTGCTGGTAACCTCTGTCCCTGAAGAAGCAACAACCAAGAAGACGTCGCTCATTAAGTGCCTTTTAGCTTGCTATGTGATTGTGCTAAAAAGTTGATGTCTAATTGAGACAGCGGTAAAGGCTGTTCTCCAACAGGGGTCACGTGCTGGTAACCTCTGTCCCTGAAGAAGCAACAACCAAGAAGACCTCGCTCATTAAGTGCCTTTTAACTAGCTATGTGATTGTGCTAATAAGTTTAAGTCTAATTGAGACAGCGGTAAAGGCTGTTCTCCAACGGGGGTCACGTGCTGGTAACCTCTGTCCCTGAAGAAGCAACAACCAAGAAGACGTCGGTATTTAAGTGCCTTTTAGCTTGTTATGTGATTGTGCTAAAAAGTTTAAGTCTAATTGAGACAGCGGTAAAGGCTGTTCTCCAACAGGGGTCACGTGCTGGTAACCTCTGTCCCTGAAGAAGCAACAACCAAGAAGATGTCGCTCATTAAGTGCCTTTTAGTTTGCTGTATGTAACTTTGCTTAAATAAATAGTCTGTAACTCAGAAGCTTTGCTCGTGATCTATTTCAACCAACTACCTACGTAAATATCCTACACACTCTCACGCACACACGCACACACACACACACGCACACGGACCCGAGATCTATGGTTGATACCATCTGGGACAGGTTGAGCGCAGCAGCAGTAGCAGTGAATACCACAGTGGCAGACGAGGTATTTGACTGACAATCCTTTTGATTGTGGCACATTGGTCCATTTAATGTCAGACCCCACCCATAAAGCAATACAAGACAGTCTTGGAGGAACTGTTTGCAGTGGAGGACTGCAAGCTGCAACACACAAACAACAGACCACCCCGTCCATCACGACAGAATTGAACAGGAAGTCTAGATCTAGAGAGGCCTGTATCAGCTGACCCTGCTCTCTGGTGGTGGCAGAGGAGAGACACACTGCTCCTGTTGTCAGATCTTGCCCAAACATATGTGTGTGTTCAGGCGTCCTCAACCCCATCTGAGAGGGTGTTCTCCACAGCTGGAGACACCAGAGAGATCTAGGATCCTCCCAGAGAAAACAGACATGCTTATTTTTCTGCAGAAGAATTGTTGAGTTTCATTTTTAAGTTATATTAACTTATTGTTTAAGTTAACACACTAGTTATATCCCTTTAAAGAAAAGTACCATTGGGGCGCTTAGGTGGCATAGCGGACTAAGCGTTGACCATGTAACCGCAGGGTTCCCTGTTCGATTCCGGCCGCGGACATATCCTGCATGTCATCCCTTCTCTCTCTCTCACCCATCCTTCCTGTCTAATCTCTACTGTCTCTATCACAATAAAAGGAGAAATATGAGTGGGACTGCCCCACTCAGAATCAATAACTTAAAAGAAAAGAAAAGGACCATTTAATTTATTTTCCATATTTTAAAATGTATTTTTATTTATGTTCAAATGCTATGTTCAGACTGTGTTCAGAGACTGGAAATAATAAAACAGTTGTATTGACACAGAAAACCTGTTGATATATTTCAACTTTCAGTCATCCCTTTATATTAATGATCTGCATATGATGTTTGTAATGTCTGATTCTGATAGAATTGTCTTGTTGTTGTATTCTGTCCTGTCCAGTGCAAACTGTTGCATGTTGTTTCTGTGCGTGCAGTCCTACCCGCATGCTGTAATTGCCCCATGTGAGATAAGTATTTTTAATTTAATTGAATTCAAACAGGACAGACACTTACCTTGGAGAATGCATAGACAGATCAGAGAAGTGAAGAACAAGCTGCCACACATATTTGTCTTCATCAAAGAATCATCATTTGTTTTTCTTCAGTGATCTCCTTTCAGTTCCCGGCCTGTTTCAAGTATATGATTGGTGTTCCACAGAAACATGTACCCAACATTGTTAGCGGGTAAACAAATGCGTCACTGACCTACAACCAAGTGTTCTTCGAAGTTGTTCTCACTTTCTCGCCTTCGTTATTGCCCCCCTCATTTGAGGTGGACTTTCCACAATTGTGAAATGGTTTCCTCTGGCTGCTTCCTTCCAGCTGGGGGCAAGGAAGGAAGTGTCCATAGACACACATACACACACACACACACACACACACACACACACACACACACACATATACACACACACACACACACACACACATATACACATTACACACACACACACACACATATATACACACACACACACATATACACATTACACACACACACCCTTCTCTCTCCCCATAATTAACATCAATTCAAGGAAGGACAAATCGCACACATCCATCCCTCCTCTCCTGACACAGGCTTGCACAGTATGTAGCACAGGGGAGGCTGGTGGAGGTAGAAATTGGAGCAGGGGCTTATTGTAATGCATGGAATGGTATCAAACACATGCCGTTCCTTTATGCCGGTCCATGCATTACAATGAGCCCGTCCTCCCTCTCTATTAAGTTATTCATGACATCTTATAGTAACAACAATGGAGGCTTTGGCCCAATCTCAATTCCCTCCTTGGCCCTACAACTTAGCCCTACGCCTCTGTTTTGCGCATTCACGTGTAGGGGTAGGATGTCCCAATTCTTGTTGGCATGGAGGGGTAGGGCCAAGTGGTTGGGCTACATGGCCCTCCAACGGGTAAAAATAAGAAATGAGATTGGGCCTTGGTGTCTGAAGGAGCTAGGAGTAGCTAGTCTATTTTAAGCTCTGAACCAAACAAAGCCAGAGCCAGGATACACAGTCTTTAGTTTCAGTTGCTAACATGGTTCTGGTACTGTTAGTCAGCTAAGATGGTGTCATGAGGTGAACCACGCAGTCCCACAAACTAGCTAAGTGATCTTGTTATCAATACTAATCTCTACAATCATCACATTAGCCTAGTTATTCACTGTTATTCAGCTATTCACAGGTCTCAGAATGGCATTGACCAAGGACTGGTGGTAGCCGCTTATATACATATAAGAGAAAAACAATGCACAGAGACACACACACACATACACACAGACATACACATACACTTGTCAATTATTTAGACACACATACTTAAGTATTTAGTTTAGTTTAGTTTATTATGTATCATCATGACATTCTTGTTGTTTAAGGTAAATGGAAGCTAATCAAACATGATATGGGCACCGATATTTGAAGTCTGTTAATTTCGTACTCTCTCTATATTGATCTATATTGTTGAAATAACTGAACAGTTGAATAACAAAACCATTGTATTGAAAATGGGCAACCGACCCGGCGTAGCGAGAAATCTAAATCATTATTTTAAAGATATAAACGGTCGTTTTAGAGTGACATTTGTTTTTTGATGCAAATACTATTGTTAAATACCAAAATATAGCATGTATAGCAATAAATGAAAAACAGTGTTGCTATGCTGCAATGACTTGTTTATCAATGGTTTAATTCCCCTAACTGTAAAACCATTATACTTGAGAGCCTACTTATTACGTTACAAAGCCAAATGACCTTATGCATTCACATAAAATGTACAATCCAATCTCTAATATTTATGGTAAAACATGTAAAAGGAATGTCATTCAAAATAAATGTAGTCAGTAGCAACTTCCTTGACACCTGAGGGAATCTGAGAATAGGATTTCATGCAGGTCATGGAGGTTGGACTACAGTTGTATCCATATTCACAGCAATGCAGGCCATCTGAGCAGCATTCTCCCTGAAAATAAGAGAACATGGTCTTAACCTAGAATAATGTTTCTAAATAGATATAATATTGCATATAGAATATTGCAAGATTAATGTAAATAACATGAATAAAAGTGATCTTCCTGCATCACAGCCTGACACTTAATAAAGATGGTGTCAAACCCGCACTGCAAAGTTTATCAGCATGTTTACCAGTGGGTACGGGCAGCAGCCCCATAGGCCAGCGGGCCCCTTACAGCACCTAGTTCCAGCAGGGCAGTAGGATTTTCCATCACAGCGAATGACACCACTCTGTTGGGCACTGTCAGAAGCCTGCGCTAGCACTGTCCATGGGACCTGCTAAAAGAGAACTGAAACCTCACTGTCCTCACTTTCATCTCACAGTTAAAGAAATACTATTCTCTAAAACGATGCACTACTACTTGGCACAGAGTAGATCTATTCCATCATAACCAGGACATTTCAACAACAAAAAAATACTCTTTTGAAACTATGATATTGTTCACTTTAATTTGATGATTTGATGACACTTGAATTCATATGGCATAGGATTGGCAAATAACAAAATAGGAATAGATACAAAATGAATAATGGCACCAATACCAATACCAATACTTTGAGGTAAAATCCTGATTATGACACCATACTTTGTACTGCAGTAATACATTACCGGAAAAACAAACAAACTTGCCTTTGATGCATGTTATGTAAGCCCTACTGTACCTCTTCTGTGATTCTTCTGTTTTCTGGTTGGGAGATCTGACTGGCTGGGATTATGGAGGGGACCTTCTCAGCAGTAAAAGGGTAGCTCAGGCCATATCTCACACACTTTGTGTAAGTGTGGTCACAGTCATACCCATTAGGACAGCAGTGGTACCCATCCAGACAGCACTTGCCCTGCGGAGCACAATACCAACAATGAGAACTTTGGACATAGTGCACATACATATTGTACACGGTTGTTTAATGCACACCTGTTCTGCATCCAAAGTGCTACATATTTAGGCTTTCTGACAAAGACCCAGTTAGGAAAGTATGAGTGAAACTGTTCTGGGTTCTTATTATAGTGTACTGAAAATTACACACTGATAACACATTTTACTGGACTGGCTAATCTGTCAGTGACTATAATGCCAAAACCCATACAGAGACATAGTCATCAACTCACAGGCGAGTGGGGACAGCAGAACCACAAGCCCGTGGGGTGTCTGCAGCAGGTTGTGCCGTCAGGGCACATGTATTGGTTATCACAGTGCACAGCTGAGCTGTCCCCTACAGCTCCAAGGGCAGGGCTACTGTCAGAATCTGACCCCAGCGGGGGAGAGGGAGGAGAGCGTGGTTCCTTCTCAAGCATTGGCATGCTGTTCCATGGAAGACTACTTGACTCACACATCTGGGTCACAGCATTGCAGCGATAGCCGGATGGGCAATAGTGGGCCAGGTCATCGCAGCACACAGCCTGAAAAGACACGCAGCCATAACACACAAACATACACACATATACACACATATACACACATATACACACATATACACACACACACACACACACACACATATATATATATATATATATATATATATATATATATATATATATATACACACACAGCCCAGCCCAGAATCAGTTCACAGTTCAGCAGAGTTCTTACTTCTGCTTTTCTACTAGAGTGGTAAGTATTCACATGGTACCAAATCCCCATATTGACCCTGACGACTTACATTGGGAACTGGGCAGCAGGCATATCCAGTCTTGGTCTGACAACAGGTTGAGAGATGAGAGCAGACCTTTCCATCATGGCAGGTGGTGGAGCAAGAGACAAGCCCTGCTACCAATAACACCAATACTGCAATGTTCCACATCTATGGATAGAGAAAGAAAACAACTTGTTTTGAAGCTTTTTCAATGTGAGGAAAAAATCATATGTATTTAATCAAAAATACCATGTATTTAATCAAAAAATACCATGTATTTCATCAAAATAATATTGAGTAATCTACTGTAAGATGTTTATGCAACTGTAAACCTGTTTTTAGACAGCATCGTCATTGAATACCTTTACAGAAGTACTATCAACCAACTTCCAGTTTCATAGAGCCTATATCTGAATTCTAATCTTAAACTTAACTTCACCATTTAACTAGAAATTCTATGTATTTGTGAAATATTTATTGATTAATTCAAATTGAAAGGTGATTGCCAGTGTTGTCCCTTACCGTAGTCGTGTGGTTTGATCTGAGCTGTCGATGAAACTGATTCACATGCTTCCTGTCATGTGTTTCACACACAACACAACTCTTTATGCAGTAGGTTCGATCCTCCCACTTTCCACCTCCCACTAAACGTTACATCCTTTTTTGACATGACACAGCACCAAATAGAAACTTGCTCATGGGTGTGCGGAGGTGTACTTCAAAAGTGTTTAATGTAACAGTGACTGTAAGACAGCTGTACACTTGAGCATTTCATGAGACCTGAAAACAGGAATGACACAGCACATCCTGTGGTTCTCATGGTCAGAGAAAGATCTAACTGCATAAATCCAGACATTCTGACCACATTAATTATTGTGCAGTTAAAGGGAACCTAGGTGTAACAATGAGGAACTCAGATTGAGGATGTAGCTGTCCTGTTTAAGGAGTATTGGACATAGTCTATAGTTTAATTTGATAACCACTAATAAATCATGTTGCAGACCTAATAGAACATTTTAAGCATCTTCAGTTTTTGCTCTCTTCTCATGCAAATCATCTGTCACTCATACAATAAAGCACACAATTTGCTCAAGGCTAAAACAAGAATACTTTATTGAAATCCCATTCATTTATAGATATCATTCATCATAGTAGAACTCATCACATCTTCTAAGTGAACTTAACAAATTATCCCTTGTATTATGACCATATCACTCACATTTTCACAATCCCAACTTCAATATGAGGCTGGCAAGAGAAGTGGTCAGGTTACATGCATGACATCAGGCACTAGCATAACAAAGTCACAAAATGACCTCACTGTCCAGCAACTGAGCATTAGAAAGAGAAGATCTTGAGTTGGAAAACAGACATAGTAGTTAGAGACAGCCAGCATACTAAAGGTACAAACAGATGCTGCTCATCAATATCCATTTACGGAAGTTCACCTCATCACCTGAAAGTTTGAGTTGTGTTTAGCCTCTTGACACTACTATGTGGGGTCACTGACCTTTATTTGGATCGAAAAACTATCTAAAAAAACAAATAAACAAAGATGGAAAGTTGTCACAGAGGGTTGGTTGACCTGACATTCTCAGTGACCCCCCCCACCACACACACACCCTCACACACACACACCTCCCTCCCTCCCTCCCTCCCTCCCTTTCCATCTCAACTATTATGAACAGGAAGCCAGCTTTTTCCTGCTCCATCAGCTACCCCCAATCACCGGGGAAAGCCAGGTCAGGTAGGATTTATTTGGTACTCGAATGCTCTCTACTGGTGAACTGTTGTGACAGAGAACCACACCGCGACAACGTTAGTCTGTTAGTAACTCTGAGCCGGATGCAGCCTTCTTCTTCTTCCTCCTCCCGTGTTTCTTGTGCTTCTTTTTCCTCTTTTTCTTAGATTTGTCCTGTGAACAACAGCATTGACATGTTTACCATGTAGCAGACGCTTCTATCCAAAATGACTTACACTGATAGATTAAGGGGACAGTCTCCCTAGAGTAACGTAGGGCTAAGTACCTTACTCAAGGGCACACTAATGGTGGTGTTCCCAGATGGGATTTTGAACTCATGACCTTCAGACCAACTCACTATCCACTAGTCCACCACTATCCCTTACAGAATAAAGAGACAATGAGGCAACTGTTCTACTGTTGCAATAGAGTTCCATAGTGTATTGACATTTGCTGGTGACTTGAAGTTACTGTTTATCAGTCTGCAGTAGGAATAATGTGTGGTAATCGCTTTGAAGCGATTCAGCAACTTACTGTGCTTTTTTCCTTCTCTTTCTCCTTCTCTTCACTACTTCTCTTTTTCTTTTTAGATTCAACCTACAGAGAAGCAGAGCAGAAGTGAGAAATCACAATGGAAGAGAAAGTCCACGGTTTCTTAGCAATCATTCAAAAAGCTCTCTATTTCACAAAGATACTGGAGCACAAAACATCTAGTCACCGAACATTTAATTAGGAACACTATACTAGTACTGGGGGGGGCTCCCCTCCATACGGGAAGTAGCATTAGAAGATGGGTTCATTGTGGCCATGAAGGGATGCACATAGTCAGATTGGTATTAATGGGCCCGAAGTGTGGCAAGAAAACATTCCCCACACCATTATACCACCTCAATGAATGAGATAGTGTACAGGTGTTCCTAATAAAGTGTTCAGTGAGTGTATATTTCACACCATGTACTGTAATATTTCACCTTGGATGACCTACACTCCGCACAGAGCAAAAAAGACAAGACAATGCAAGACTATACTTGCATGACGAATGAATAGTATAGCAGTGAGAAAAGTAAACATGCTTACTCCCTCCTCCACTTCAGAGTCAGCTGACGACTCGGAGGATGAGTCTTTATGACTTTGCTCTGCCTTTCTCTTCCTCCGACGGCTCTTTTCATCCTGAGAAGCACAATATTGACAGCCCTGAGTTTACTACAGCCTAATCTCCGATCCAAGAATCTCATCCTCATTTGAGATGTAAACGTTCGGTAAAAGTCGTAATCAAGTCCACACCTGCATCTGATGACCCTCCTCCTCGGCCCATGCTATTGTTTACGATCCGATGCTAAATGCATTGCACGCAATGAAATATCATTCTGCTAACTCCATGTCTTCAATGCCAGCATTCACGCAGATGAGCATCAATTATCTTATTTATCTACAAAAATATGGTTGAAATCACGCCTCCATTTGAAGTACTCCTCTCTATTCGTCGCTACGATCTGCATGTCGCTGATGAAAATCACTGGATACACCGCCTCCCATCAGCACTTCTCAATGGGTGCGACTATTTAAATGGAGTCTGACTTAAGAGAGGCTAACTGCAGCCCCACATGATCATCAAACACGCATGGTGGGTTTTTCCACAGCACAAGCAATACGAACACGAGAGGAACCTAATAGCAACAAAAACGAATGGCAGAGAATGTTGTTGCCTGTAAAGCAGTACATTACCTTTTCCTTATCCCCATCTTCCTTGGGTTTCTTCTTCTTTTTCTTAGGGGAAAAACAACAACATTTAGGGAAAGAGAATTAATCTACAAACTACAAATTTAAGGGGATCTCTTTAAGTGCATCTGGAAAAACACATGACAAGGAGTCTTAACTGGGACATGATTGTAAGCTAAAACATCCCAACCTAAAAATGTCAATATAGATTTGATGATCTAAAAGGAGGAGGGTAAAAAAAAGACAAAAAAAAGAAAAGAAAACTCTCCACTGAGCCAGTGTCCCAACAAACCTTGCTGTCAGCCTCTGGTTCTACAGTAGAGCCATCTGATGCTTTCTTGGAGGATCGCTTTCTTTTCCGTTTCTTCTTGACGCTCTTCTTTTCTTCCTGACCACATGAACAACACAAAAATAAAATACAGTCACATTTCCCTCTGAGACTGATGCATTTAGGTTATTGAGGGAAAACACATTGAATTGTCAATTCACCTTTGTCAATGTTCACAAAGTGGATTGAAGTCAACCTCTAGCTTCTGGAGACAATGACTGGAAACTTAACATACTTAATGTCACTTAAGACAAGTCCTTACATGACTGCGATATATAACAATAACAGTTAATGTTATTGGTGTAACATGATAACGGTGGTTCAAAAGCAAAAATCTTACCTCATCGTCAGAGTCTGAGGAGGAACTGCTAGAGGAATCAGAACTCGATGAGGAGGAAGATGAGGAATGCTTGACCAAACACAATGAAAGCAAAGCTCATTAGATTTGAAATCATAAACAGACAACAAAATAGATTAGAAAGGCATTTTCAGAGAATAGAGAACAGGCTAGAGCAGTATGAAATACAATGTTCAGCTGAGATAACACAAGGTACTTTCATCAAAATACTGGAGAGCTTTCCTCACCCTATTGGATTTCTTCTTCTCCTTCTTTTTTTCTTCTCTTTCTTTCTTTTTTTCTTCTCTTTCTTTCTTTTTTTCTTCTCTTTCTTTCTTTTTTTTCTAAAAGCAAAACAAAGATCAAAAGGTGAGAGGTTGATAATGTTCTCAAGTAGCTGCATTAATATGTGACAGACTTGCATCACACCTCTTTCTTCTCCTTCAGCTCTTTCTTCTCCTTCTCCTCTTTCTCCTTTCTGTCTCCCGCGGCTAGTAACCAATCTCTGTTCTTCTCCAGCTCTTTCTTCCATTTCTACATCAAGAATAAATGTATGTTTTTAGGCCAGAAGTAAGAAGAAGCTGACAAGAGTGACACGTCAGGTTATTTGTGAACACATATTTTTTAAGACAATAACTCGGCATCAGACAGGGGATGACATGATTACATTTCAGCAAACCGACATCTCTCTGCAACACTGAATCTGTATCACTTGGAGTACCTCGTTCATTTTGTCCTCAAAGTCAGCCAGGGCTCTGGAACCTTTCTTCTTCCTCTCTAGTTGTTCTTTTACTTCTTCCCTGATGAGAAAAGAAACACCAATCAAGAGACCAGAAAGAGAGAAATCCCAGATTGAAATGCAAACAGGGCAATGGAGGATATACGATCCTGATCTGTCCACTTCACAACTGACATAACCCAAGAGGCTTTTCAGGATAAGTGAATGGCTGAATATTTTTTGTAGACTAGAATGACTTGAATGTACGGTAATTGTTGTCAGGCGTACCATGTTGGCCGTGGTCTACTCAGGTAATCCTGTATAGATGGCCCTGCGTTGCCCGCGGGTCCCTTGGCCCTTGAAGCAGCTATGGGGTTCACATAAGCCTGAAACACAAGAGAAATCCCAATTAAACGGCTGACTGTCACATAACGCTGCATGATACAACAATTAATAGTAACAATTGAAGTATCAAAAACAGCATGTTGTGTGTTGGCTATACTAGTGAGTGAGAATGTCCAAACTAAAGCAGCCCAGGTATGATGCCTTCACAGATTGTGAGAAGTGGACAGTCCTAAACATGCTCTAGATACAATTGCATGTATTATAAGCCTTCTCTCTCATTACATTTGGGCCTAGTAGTAGTAGCTGGCCGCGCCTTTTTGGTTCGTACGTATTAGTTCCGTTAAGCTACTTGGCTAGTCTGGTGCATTGACACAGTGGTGTTCAATTCGTGCCCCCGGCGGTGAAACGGGTTGCCATGTTGTACCGGGAGGCGGAGCTGAGTTCCCCGCTTTCAGATCACGTGACAAGACGTGACACTACACACACACACACACACACACACACACACACCAGCTCTTAAGACAATTTGACGAAAGATGTTTTCACAATCACAGGACACACACACACACACACACACATGTATGTATGTCTAACGACGTGTAGGTATTCGTAAAGATTTTTTTTACAAGAGCTAAAGTGAAGAGGTAAAGTGAATCCATAAGGAAAATATTGTTTAACGTCAGATTAATCACGCTGTTTTTATGACAAAAAAAAACGGCCGCTCCGCCCTCGCCCCCTCCCCCAGGCCCAGCTCTATGTGGCCCTGGCCTGGCTCAGCCTGATCGAACGCCACATTGTTATGTTACGAAGCTTAACGTTAGCTGACGGATTAGCTCCGATATGGACGTCAGCAAATGCGACATACAACTGTAGCTATTAAGTCAGGTACTGTAGTAGTACTGTTAGTTCGATCAAATAACGCTACATTGTGGATCTGTACAATTTCCTGGAACTTGGATTTGTCTTCGTAATGTTGTGGCCTAGCTAGCTCGCTAGCTAACGTGAGCTGGCTTAGTTGGTAGCTACCTTGTTTTTTTTAGGCTAATCTGATCGTAAAACAAACATTTAATATCTTTCACTACGAAGTAAATGACTCACCACTCTGTTGTCTCTCTTCCCCATTTCGGCAGATCTCGTCTGCTATCAGGCCACTATCGATACCTACAGGCTTGTGTACATGTCTGCCTTTACAACAAGCGAGGTTCTCTGTATCTGATACGAACTACGGTCTCTACGGTGGTGGAGACAGGTCAGTCGTATGCCGTCGCCTGCCACCCAGCGGACAGTTTAGGAACAGCATGATGACAGCGTCGCCAGATTCGAGCCCCATGTCGAGCTATACAGACTCAACTGGAAAGCAGATATTTTGCTTTAGAGTAAAGATGATCGTGAGCTTAGAATGATAAGGTTCTATCTCCGTTTAGGGTAGTTCAGAGATATTGAACTAAGTTTTTACATTCCATTATGTGCCAGCATTTTTACATTCCATTATGTTTTGTGAGATGGAACCGTTGTATTTTATGAATTACTAACTAAAACATGTCAACATTTTAAAAATAACACCACACAGGCATTAATAAACACCTAATGGATCAGATTATGTAAAAAACTCAATTTTGACAAAAATGGAGATAGAACCTTATAATTCTAACGTCACATGATGATGATGATGATGAAACGCATTTAACACTGAAACATGTAGGCCTGGTCTAGCAGTTGTTGTACAGTACCATACAGCAAACTACTCTTCCCAATTCCTGTTCCACACATGGAACTATGCAGATAATTTGCCATTCGTATCCCTTTTAGTTCATCTATATTTGTTTTAAGAATTCCACTAAAAAGTATAAGAAAATTCAAGTTGCAGTTGTGATCAGTGGATAAACTATGTCTCTACAATTAATAGAGTAATTTACCCTTATGCCCCAGCCTAAATATCTATTATGACCCACACATACACACAAATTAAGCCTGCAAAGAAAAGAACACAGTCCCTACAGTCAAACATGGTGGAGGTTCACAGATGTTTTGGGGTTGCTTTGCTGCTTCTGGCACCGGATGCCTTGACTGTGTGCATGACATCATGAAATCTAAAGACTACCAAAGAATTTTGGGGCACAATGTAGGGCCCAGTGTCGGAAAGCTGGGTCTCCGTCAGAGGTCATTCGTCTTCCAGCAGGACAATGACCCAAAGCACACTTCAAAAATCACCCAGAAATGGTTTAAGACAAAGCGTTGGAGAGTTCTGAAGTGGCCAGCAATGAGTACAGATCTAAATCCCATAGAACACCTGTGCTGAAAACAGCAGTTGGGAAAAGGCACCCTTCAAATGTGAGAGACCTGGAGCAGTTGGCAAAAGAAGAGTGGTCCAAAATTCCAGTAGAGAGGTGTAAGAAACACATTAATGGTTACAGGAAGCAATTGATTTCAGTTCTTTTTTCCAAAGGGTAGAAGCAGAAGAACATTGAACCTTAACCTTAGCTGTATATTGGGATTTTAAAAGTTCTGTACTACAGTAAGTGGCAAATAATTAGCATTGCATAGATAAGCAGTAACATGATGAAAAGATTAAAAGGTTGATGTAAATCTGCATTGTTTTGATATAATGTTCATCAAACCATCTTTCTCTCGCTCTCTCGCTGCTTTTACATCATAGGAAAAGACTCATTACTCTGGAGGAGTAATGTGAAGACAGTACAAGCACTCATTTCAGGGACCAAAGAAAGTGAGGACTTCATCCATGGATTAAACTGAATTTGGCTACGTGCCTCACTACATGCCTCACACACATTGGTGGATTAAACAGTTAGATTCATCTATGCAACTGCATAGCCCTAGACAATACATAATTCAAAATATTAATATATTCAGCAGTATAATCATTAAAGCCTCAAATGTTTTGCCTATAAAAGCAAAAAAAGAAAAAATAACATTTTGCGTCAATACAAGAAATGGCATCATTTGGAAATCATTTTAAAATCATCTGACAAGTAGAAACAAATATACTGCATTCAGTATTAAGCATTATTTTGTCAATTCACTTTTTGAATGAATCCCAAAAATGAACACTCACTTACAAAGCTTTTTTATTTGAAATGGGGGAACAAAGAACTGGTCTAGTCAACATTGACTGTATTTATCCATGTAAATTATGCCATTATCAGCACTCTACATCAAATTAAAATTGTATCAGAAAAAGTGTGCATATCAAAGTACAAAAAGCTGCACCATCAAAATGATATGGAATGAAATAAGCTTGTTATATTTGTGCCTTTACATCCAACCTATGCTAAAATACTGTAATTTTTCAGTATTGCTCAGACTAAATTACAGGGTATTTGCAATTTGAAGCTGGCATAGGAACATGTCTGTAATTGCAGGGAAATATATGGTAGAACCCATGCAGGTGGCTTTGAAAAAGTATAACTTTATTATTTTACATAGATAGAAAAAAGGACTAAATATTCTTGTCCTGTGATTGAAGTGTACAAATGACCAACAAATCACTTAAACCTTCAAAACAAAAACATACAGTGATAATTTCAAGTGTATTTAGACTACAACATAGATATTTATGAGAGCAGTTGTTGAACTGACTAATACCATGAAAAATATCGAATGCATCCATCAGGTGCAACATTAACCATCTAATAAGAGATAAGTTCATACACCGTAGCTAGATGGGGAGAGCTCAGTGAAAAACATCCATGTGTGCCCTGACACTAAAACAAGTTGGATATTAACCATTGAGCAGTCATACAGTTTGCCTCAGACAGTAATGAATTCAGTGAAGAAGTTTGATAAGTATGAGCATAACACGATCAATGACCAGCTTGAAAAAAAAACCTGAAACTGTTGATGTAGTCTAACCATGAATGTGCAAAGCGTGTCACTGTCAGAATGAGTCTGACATCTATACCAAGATCCTGAGAGTATGTGTGTGTGTGCTAGCAGCACCATATACTGTATACCAGAGTGAAGTTATGGTTTTATGTATTATTGTGCTTTGAGAAGCATCAACATCCAACCCCCTTGGTTGCTTTCAGATAAACCAACCAAGCTACGTTGAGAGCAGCACTAGAGATTTAGATCTAACCAACATGCCTTCGGAGTTCTCCTTGAACATGACGTAAGGTGAACATCATTATGTTAATACAACTATTCTACACAAAATGATTGTGCATTTCAAAATGACATCACTGTGGTTTCTATATAATTCTGTGTGATTCAATCCAAACGAAGCAGGTGCAATTTCCCTCTGAACCATCTTCCTTTTCTTCCTACATATTCTCTCACCAAACTCCAGTTCACCTAAATACAACATATCTACTGTATGTGCTGAATGTTTTTGCACAATCCATCTATTCAGTTCTACTAATAGTACTTACATTATATAGCACTATACCAATCCGTTATCCTTATCGACAGGCCTCACATGACCAATTTATTATTGTGATATCATGCATCTAAGTCTCCATGTCCAGACAAAAAGAAACAATAATACATAGTCAATAATTTTATAATTAAGTTAGGAAATACAAAATTACACTTATTATTCTAAATGTAATTGTGTTGAATAGTGCTTACGTCACACCTTTTTTTCTCTTTTTTAAACATAGTCTCACTGTGCATCGGGTCATTAAGGGGCAGTCACCAGAATGATAAATACAGTCCTGCATGGTGTCGATGATATTTGACCACAGTCATGACACTGAAGGGCTGACCCCATTCAAGGAACTGAAAGAGACTAAGCGGGTCTTTCCTGTGGAAAGCTTTACACCAGTCAAAGTCTATTGAGCACATAGAGTTACAGAAACCCTAGAAGGCGCACTCCCCTAAATAAAGTGTGATTACAAATGGGAAGTCACAGAAGCAATGAAGGGAAAAGACATAGAGGTGCACTCTCGAGAAATGAGACATTTATCTCCATGACTGAGCAGCGGACCATTAGAATCTGGTCTGCAGTAAGACAGAACAGCCTTTAGGTGACAGTGATATCTAAAGAAGTGTTTGGGCTATATTTCGCACCAGGCAGTGTGAGGCTTCTGTGTGATTATCGTTATTAAGTATTCATTGAATAGGAGTGTGTGTGTGTGTGTGTGTGTGTGTGTGTGTGTCCCCGCTGATTCATCCGCAGAGGTGAGATCCAGGTGAAATCCATGTTTGCCCACCCTGGCTGCCTGTTGCTCCCCCATCAAGGAGGCTCATGCCAGGCTAAAAGCAGGACACAACTGGCAGCAGCTGCTTGAGACCCGGAGCAGTTGAGAGAGCCTTTGAGACCCTTCTGACCTGAAAGGGTCGTTGCATTGTTTGTAAAGTACTAAAAAAAAGTCTCCTCAAAGCAGCATTCACAGTACATTGTGGAAGATCCTCTTGGTTGTTGAGCAATGAGGAACGTTGTCTCTGTCTGTTGCTCTCCAACTCTCTCTCTCTGTATCCCTCCCTGCCAGTCCAGTCCAGTTCTGGTCCTTCCATGGGACAATCAGGCTGCTCTCTCCTCCATGGTGGCCTGGTTGCTGGGGATGGGCTGGGCGTATACACTCCTACTATCACTGTCCACACTCTGGAAGTATGGATGGGTCAGGGCAGCAAACGCTGATATCCTCCTAGAGGGGTTGAATGCCAGAAATTGCTGTATGGAGAGAGAATAGAAAAGTTGTTCTCATTCGAAATGTCCTCACACATCGGAAATTATTATTTTGCTACACTGTTATTCATGTTGATGATAGGTACACTGGCATGTTGTAGGTCTAGAATATTGTTGCTCAGGAATAATATATATGGTACAATAAATATTACATTCATTTCATTAAAAAAACCAAGTGTGTTTTTCAGTGGGGAATCATAAATACATTCTTTGCACCCTCTCCTCGGCCTTCCACTTGCTTCCTACCCATAATGCATTGAAGGAGAAGACCTAGATGTCCTCAATTGCTTTTTGAGAAGGAAGCAAGTGGAGGACGGGTTTCTAACAATTGAGAAAGTGTCTGTGTACTCTGTATATTCGAGAGAGATTTCAGTTGGGTAGTAGGTTTGTCACTCACCAGTAAGAGGGACTTCCCTAGGTCATCCATGTCCGGGACCAGCTCTCCGATTTGCTGAGCGGGTCGTGGGGCGAAGGCACTCTGTGGTAGGGCCACTTCCTGGGGCCAGTCCTCCACCGAAGGCACCCCGACCGCACTGTCATCATCAACATCATCATCATCATTATCATCAATGTTGTTATGGCTATTATCATAAATATCATTTATATTTCAAAATTATTGTTTTCAACATCCCTGTCTTCATCATCATCATAATTTATCATAATAAGTGTAGTTATTATCATTATCCTCTTAATCATTAGTTATCATCATTATTATTATCATTGGTGGAGGCAGTACAATGTGGCATTGTAACCGTAACATTTTCAACTCCATACAGTACTGTACTTACTCAAAAATCTTCCCCAGTTGATCAACATCTGAGCTTCCTCGAAATAGAGGTCTGGGGAGAAGGAGAAGACATTTCATGTAACTGAAGTTGCTTGACGCTTGAACAAAAGGTGACAGGAACAGACTGTCGATCGGCATAAATATGGACTAGGCTGGCATCATCATACACTACTAATGCTCTCACTCAACTGTAAATGGGACTGTCCAGCTAGGGGCTGAGGACACAGAGCTGGTCTGCACATGTGAGGCAGGCGCTTGGTCAAGGGCCCAGTGCATGCAGTCAGGAGTCTGGATGAGTGGGATGGGTGGCGGGTGGGGGGTGTGGGATGGGGGGGGTGGGGGGGTAGTGGGGGGACTGTGCAGGACTGCTGGCGGTTCCTGTGGCTTTGGGCTGCTTTGGACGCCCATGGGCGGGCGGGCATGCTTCCCCTGGCACCCACACAAATTCCAATCATCATCAGCACAGGCCTGCTCTCAAAGCCCTGACCACCAAACGGGCAAAAAAATAAAAATTAGAGAAAAAAAAGACTCCATTTATCCCTCATGTGGGTCTGCTTTAGCTCTCTGTGTGCCTGTGTGGTGGTGATGGGGGGGGGGGGGGGGTGAGCGAGAGGCAGTGTACGGTACACCGTGGTAAAGAACAGTTGGATTATTCTAACAGGGAGAAAGACAGCACCGGCAAACAAATCTTCCTCTCCAAGTAAGAAGAGAACTAAGGATTTGATATGAAGGGAAATGTGCTTTTTGAATGAGGGAATTTTCTTTTTGTCACGTCAGTTTACAGTACGATGCCACCTATGCTGTGTTATACGTTATATGTGGGTTGCATGATGGGGGCAGAGCATGGAAGGACAGAAAGTGAGAAAGAGTTTGTGTCTGTGTGTACAAAGTTGATCAGTCACCACCAGATGTCAATGTAATGCAGCATATACTGTAATGTGCTATCATGTTGTGACTCAGGATCCCAGACACTTATGACTTTACTTTACTACAGTATACTTCACTGAACACACAGACTAAAGACTAAGTAGTAACCATGTGTGCATGTGCTGCCCCCCCCGCACCTCCACCCCACCCCGTCGTAGCCTTTGCATAGTTGAACTCCCACACTTTCCTCCATGCACAGACGTTTGAAGATTAGTCACAGGCAGAGGGATATTTGCGCATTTTTTCAGTGACAGCAATTAGGTTGTCACATTCTTTGACAGATGTACTTATACCAGTTTGTACAAAGCCACCAGATGTGAACACGACTATAGGAGTGTTCGGAATCTAACTCATTAGACCTTGTGTAATAGTCTTTGCCTGACCAATACACTCCCCTTCTCTCAATGGGTGACCACAATGGCATGGCTTTATACTGTAGGGGCGAATACTTGGTGGGTATGATGAGTCTAAGGGTTAAGCCTTATGATCAGACTAAACCAGCTCTGAATTAAGAAGGGGAAAAAAAATCACCTACAGCGATGTCATCATGCCAAAACAAGTATGGCTGATATTTCCAAGAGGTCCATTTTTAAACCAGGAGTGGTTTGTTGGTCTGGATGGATGACTGGCTTCACACAGGGCTGACACACACACATATACACACACACACACACACACACACACACACACACACAGAGGTGATACTAAAGGAGGGGGGATTGGGATTGGGACTGGGCTGGGACAGGCAGCTGACTCACGCTCTCCTAGTGCCAACCATTCTGTTCTACATTCCACTAAACACAACCTCTGGAATGTGTGTGTGTGTGTACGTGTGTGTGTGTGTGTGTGTGTGTGTTTGTGCGCGCGCAAGTACATGTGTGAGAGGTTATGTCTTTGAGGGTCTATCAATGTGGCCTGTGCACTGTGAGAAAGTCAACAAGGATGTGTGAGTCTCGTCATGTGTCGACTGCTTTAAGACAACATGTCCGACCTTTAGATTAGGGAAATGTCAACAGGTCTTTCTTTCTTTCTCTGTCATTCACAGCTCAGTGACTTATCACTGCTCCATCTAAACCATGCAGATGCAGACTTGCATGATATTTGCTCAAATTCCTGAGATGATAAATGGTAGCTAAAGTATGTCATACCGTTCAGCGAAACTGGATTTGCACTTTTTCACATGAATGTCGTGAGGCATGTCGTGAGCAAAGACTTCGTCTGGTGAAAACCTTTCACGAGGTGAGTCATCAAATGAATGGTAGGGGAGCACAATCGACACAGGGAGATTCCCTAACCTATCGACTGAGGTGGCGTAAGGTTGTTATGCCATGGAGGGGCTCGAAGCTACGGCGGGAACAAGACACGTTTGAGGTGAACAACACGTCATGTGAATGTGGGTACGGGGGAATCTCAATTGGACCACAAGGAGGAATTCTGGTTTGACCTTTACCTACAGTACCCACCCTATGATGTCTGTGTGAACCACAAGCCCTCACAATGGTTTGAGTTTGAATAGCACTGAGCATTTATCAAATACGGGGGCTGAAGCTTCATCTCTCAATGTCTCGCTCACGCACTCGCTCTCTCTCCCTCCCTCCCTCTCCTCTCATTCTGTCTCTCTCTCTCTCTCTCTCTCTCTCTCTCTCTCTCTCTCTCTCTCTCTCTCTCCTCTCTGGTCCCAGGTGCCCTTTAATCTGTAACAGGTGGCCTTTTAAAAAGCCATCTTAATCACCTGCAGGATAGAGTGAGTGAAAAAAAAAGTTTAAAATAAAATGGTGGTGCTGTTCACCGGCATCAAAGAGCCTCCCTTGCCTTCCGCCTGCAGGCAGCGTGGCCAGGAGCCAGGTCCTGAACACACAGGCTTTTACAGCTTATTGTGTCAGAGAAAAGTGCCCCCACCAACTAGCCTCTTCTCCCCTCCCCGACACTTCCACCAGGATGCTAATGGTCACCCACTGGGCTCCAAGACGGGGCTCCAGCAGGACTGTGTAAGGTAAGCCCACTGAGCAATAGACACCAAGGCAATAGATCAGTGAGCTTCAGGTCTCAGGGTACTCATCCCTCCTCAAAGTACTGAACAGACACTCAGTGAAAGGAAACAGAGCATCCGATCATTTGTTCATGTTCAATTTCAGCGATTTGGGCGTCCATGTGTCATGCATGACCTGTATGTCACGATAGCACAGTTTTATTGACAGATCTGATCTGTCTTAAAGGCTAACTGTTGTGCAAATGAAAATGCCTGGGAGGCAGTTGAGGTGGTGCACACGTGTGATGTAATACGTGTGAGTGTGTGTGTGTGTGTGTGTGTGTGTGTGTGTGTGTGTGTGTGTGTGTGTTAGGACTAGGAGAGTAGTGTAGTGTGAGTACAGTTATAGTGTGTTGGTGTGATATTGTGGTGTGGACATCCATAGTTGTGTTAGTAAAGGGGAGAAAAGTGAGGTGTGACTATATCAGAACAATAGTGAATGCTGCTTCTATTCAAACAACCCCACCTTCATTTCCTTGGTACCAAAGACAGTCAAATGTCACTAGTTATTAACGGTTCCCACGTGAAGGTTTAACTTACAAAAGGGCATTTGAAGAAAAATGTTTTTTCCAGGTCATAAAATGGATTATATATCTTTTCTTGCTCCCTTCATAAGCCCCCCAGACCACAATCTGGAGCTCAGAGCCATACACAGGACACACACACAGACACAAACGCGCACACACACACACACACACACACACACACACACACACACACACACACACACACACACACACACACACACACACACACACACATACACACACGCACACACACACACACAGCAGCAGCAGCAGCAGTCCCAATGTTGACACTGGCACAGACGAGCGCTCTTTCCATTCAAATGTGCCGAAATTAAAATTAGATGAAACAAAAGGCATAAGAACAGGAGGGTTAGGGGTTGAAGTATGTCAATGAGTATATCCATTGATCTATGGTCAATCTATGATCAGTCAGTGGTCTTTGATCAATCTGTTGGCTTTCCATGATCGACCTATATATATATATATGCTTGCTCAAGTTATGTTTGATCTGTGTAAGGTCAGAGAGCGCCCTGAGCGTTAAATAAAGTCATTATGGAGCTGATATTTGAGATCCGTACACTTTTCCTGAGTTTCCTTTCAAAGATTTGAAGAATACACCGAACATTACCACACGTGGTCTGAAATATAACTCAAGGTCCTGTTTGAAAGACAGGATATCTGCCTCAATAGACCAGAATCTGTCTTCTCCATTTGTCTGTCCGTCCTGCCTGTGACAGCAGTGTTATGTGAAAACAGCAAACACCCACATCCTCTCCAGGACAATGGGGAATAATCAACCACGATCTGTGTCATCAGGCTACAGGAGGAAAATAAACACACGCACACACAGAGGATTACACACACACACACGCGCGCACACACGCGCACGCACACGAACACACACACACATCCTCACATACTCATTCACAAATGCAAAATTACCCCAACACACATCCCTGTGACTCCCTGCGACTCCCACCTGTGGTGTGTCCGTTACACAGTGGGGGCATGTGTCTGGTAGGGACGGTTGGAGAAGGAAACATAAATTACTGGCGAGGCTGTTCCTGTTGGCACTGCTCCCTGCCAGAGAGAGGCTGCTTATCTAAGAGACCACTGAGTCCTCCCGCCCCCCCCCCCCTCTCTCTCTCTTCCCCCCCCCCCGCCCCCCCATGTTGATTCACAAACACACAACACATATCAACATAAATATTAACATGCAGAGGCCACATGAATGGTTGTTTAACAAACAGTACTAAGACATTGCAACGTGAAGTATTCATTTAATGCATTTTGTTGATTTTGTCTGATGTGAGAGGAGGGTTCACTAATAGCTTGGGCTTCCAGTATGAGAAGAACGTTGCACCGCAAACTGACAAACACCTATATCAAGAAGCACAAGAGTCAGTTGCCTGCAACCACAGCCCCTTAAGTGGAATGTCATTAACCGTTTGATAACCCAACTGACAAAAGTATTACACAAGCTATCAGCTTACCAGGTGCCAGAAAATGAAAATACAGTAGCTTGAGGAAACCACCAAATAGAGGTGGATTTTTTCACTGAATTCACAGATAAACGATCACTGATACTGTATGCAGGTTACCAAATCCATGTATAATTATTATTATAAAATATATGATAATGTTGTCATACTTTCATTCAGAGATGTGACCAAAAAAACGACCATGTGAAAATCACGAATATATCCTTGTTCAATATTGCGTAGGCTCTAGACCTTAAACTAGGTGTCGTAAAAGGTAAAGACAAGTTCAACTGCATTATTGTCGTCTCCACATGAACATTTATCCCGCCTTTCGTATCGCACATGAAGCAGGTTCCCCTGGGGGGCTCCTCAGTGAGACTCAACTGTAGTGAAGACACTTGATGTGAGTTGTGTCACGAGGACGTTAAAAACGCCGGTTTAGGAGCACAAAACATTGGCTGATGATTTATAAGACATGGCCCCATGATTTAGACTAGTCTACACCAAGGCCATGAACGCACTGCAAACCATCAATCTGGCCAAGGCTGCGTGTTCTGGGCTAAATGTCGCTAAATGTCAATGCTTATTGTACAGTATGTTGTTCCTACAAGAGGTTTTCAAATACAGCTTTGTAGTGTCAGGACAGTGTGACAGTTGAATCCTGTCCTGACGTGTCAGTGATAAGGGTAGTGACGTGTCAGTGGTAAGGGTAGTGACGTGTCAGTGGTAAGGGTAGTGACGTGTCAGTGGTAAGGTTAGTGACGTGTCAGTGGTGAGGGTAGTGACGTGTCAGTGGTAAGGGTAGTGACGTGTCAGTGATAAGGGTAGTGACGTGTCAGTGGTGAGGGTAGTGACGTATCAGTGGTGAGGGTAGTGACGTGTCAGTGGTAAGGGTAGTGACGTGTCAGTGGTGAGGGTAGTGACGTATCAGTGGTGAGGGTAGTGACGTGTCAGTGGTAAGGGTAGTGACGTGTCAGTGGTGAGGGTAGTGACGTGTCAGTGGTGAGGGTAGTGACATATCAGTGGTGAGGGTAGTGACGTGTCAGTGGTGAGGGTAGTGACGTGTCAGTGGTGAGGGTAGTGACGTGTCAGTGGTGAGGGTAGTGACGTGTCAGTGGTGAGGGTAGTGATGTGTCAGTGGTAAGGGTAGTGACGTGTCAGTGGTGAGGGTAGTGTAGAGCAGTGTGTTAGCCGCGCCTGCTCATCCGGTCTGTGAAGATGTAGCATACACCATCGAATCTGTGTGTGTGTGTCTGTGTGTGTGTGAGAGAGAGAGAGGAAGGCATGAACCCAACTCACCTTCTCCTGAACATCTCAGCGAAAATGCAGCCTACACTCCACAGGTCAACTGGTGTGGCGTAGCTGGACTGCAGCAACACCTCTGGAGCCCTGTACCACAACGTGACCACCTGCAACACACGCACACGCACGCACGCACACACACACGCACACACACACACACACGCACACGCACACACACACACACACGTTCATGGTTAAAGTACAGGTTAAAGTGACACACACCCATGGCATGACACAACATGCCAGCTGCCAAAACATACCACAGACAAGCCACACACACACACACACACGAACACAAGCACACATACACAAACATACACACCCACACACACACACACACACACACCCAAGCACACAAGAACACAAGCACACACAAGCACACACAATACCCACAGTTTAAAGGGTGGACTCCTGATACCTGAGCCACATTCCTCCCTCTATCTCTCTGGAAGTGTTTTACCTGAGAGCGCCACTGACACACTGTCTGTAGTCCAGCCCATTGTGTGTCTGGGGGGGCTTCAACACACAGAGGGCTTATGTTACTGTGGCCCCATCTCAGGATTACATAAGGTATGAAATCATATCTGGCAGGCCAGGTCTTTGCGCTCCTGTTTTGTTATGCCTAGATCACACACTCTTTCCATAGTGAGCCATCAGGGACCTCAACATCGCTGGTTCCTGTATGTGTGTCCATTAAAACCAAGTCCTTTTAACACAACACTGTCAGCTGCTGCACTCAACCAACGCCCCCCCCCCCCCCCCCCCCCATGTACAGCCACAGCACAGAAAAACAATGATCTGCCTTTATCATGCCATCATTTCTTCAACAGGTCTCAAAAGTGCTCGGGGAGTAACACAAATATTAAAGCAACCAATTGGGTGAAATTACGGTGGCCATTTTGTGCCAAAAACTGCTAACCACACATCTGTGCAGGTTTCTAACTAGTGGCTGGTTAGGTTTAGCCCACAGGAGAGCAGCATTGTTAACAACTACAGTAGGGAAAGCCTCCAGACAAAACTCAGTGACCCCTGGCGAGAAAGTGGACAGATTCCAGGTGCTTTCCCCTCTCCAGATTTTCCGACAGCGTTTGGCCGCAGGCCCTCGAGGCGCTGCACTCTGCTCGTCAGCGTGTTAGAGAGGCCAGTGTTTGTAAGCAATAGCAGAATGCAGGGTCCTCCTTAGGATAGAAATGCCTAGCGTGCTTGTTCACATAGCAGGAAGAATGATGACCTCTGAACTACTCACCCTGCCTGTGGTATGGTAGCAAACCATGACAAAGAAGGTTGCATTTTCAACTAAGGCTCATAATGTTATACATGAGGTATAAAATAAGGTATTTCACATACAGTAGCTGTTGTTGTAAGTTGTCTGGGACAAACTCATGCGGTCAACTGGCTTTTAGTGTTGTCATGATACCAACATTTTTACTTGGATAGAGTAAAATTGCATATTGCAGCATCAGGCACTTATATTGCAGCATCAGGCACTTATGATAAAAGAACCGGTTCTAAAAACATCTATCGAACCGTTTTTCAAAGCAGGGTATCATGATACGTTTGTATACGGTACATTGTGCAACACTACCGGTTTTATCAGATTATTTATGTTTCAGATTGATCTGAATCCTAATCTGAGGGGACATCCTGAACATCCTAGGGAAACTTAATTATAAACTATCACAACTTTCCTCTAAACTCAAGTTCACTGGTATTGGTGTGTAAAGTGTTTGATTAAAAGAAAAAATAAATGTCTTTCTTGTGAACTTATCGGTCATCTACTATTTTTAGAGACGGGGCCACAGAGATGCAAAGGCGACACTTCTCTTTGTATTCTTCCTGGTTTAGTGGAAACAGGCAGGAAATGGAGGCTGAACCTTATTGGCTGAGAAGCCTTGGTTAGCTCATGTCACATGACCAGACAAGGCACACATGATACGTAAAAAAAAAAAGCCATTGAGGATTTTAGAGCACTGAAACCTAGTTTCTAGTGTGGGTAAGTTCAGAAAAAGTATGAATGAAACTACTGCACATTTGATAGGGTCATAAAATGTCATAGATTTTATTGTGGAATTACAATGATCCATGTTGTCCATTTTACATTTCTTAAAGGAACAGTTCACAAAAGAATTGTCTAACACTACCGTGTCCTACATGTAACATACAAACAAATGATTAAAATTGTGTGAACTATCCCTTTAACTTTTTACCTCATAAATGTCACTCTCTCTAATCCCTAACTTCAATGCAACTGTACAATCCAACACTGAATTGAATTGAGGGTAAATGTGAGCTTCCATACTATTAGACCAGAGGGTGCCTCAAAATGCAATTATCCAAAGCTCAGAGGAATACAAATACAAACACAGATTCAAACCCTTTCCTGTGGCTCTGAGAAATGCACCTGCTTGCTGCTGCATGTGACTGTCTTTCATTGCATGGTTTTCAAACACCACAGAGCAGAAACTGGGGTAGGCCTATGCACGATGCAGACTTCTAGGAAGAACCACACACCAATGCTAACTGACATAAGTGCATAAGAATATCCGCTCTTCTACGCATAGTTCTTCTACGAGTTATTCGAAGGCCTGGCCACAGACAGGGCAGGAAGTTTAATTGCAGTAGGTGTTTTTTCCATGCAACACTGGTCTGAGAAGTCCTGGCGCAACATGCAAAATGCTCTCTTTTGTTTAGTTTTTAAAAGCTTCTGTTCTAGCCCTGCACTAACAGGTTAGGTCATCAACCACTGTAGTCATTAGGACCAGCTGAATCAAATGGTAATGGTAAATGGACTGCACGTATATAGCTCCTTATTCCAAAGCGCTTTACAATGGCCTCTCATTCACCCATTCACACACTAATGGCGGCAAGCTACCATGCAAAGTGCCGGCCCGCTCATTGGGCGCAATTTGGGGTTCAGGACACCTCGACACATGGCCAGCCCGGGGATCGAACCGCCGACCCCCCAACTATAAATAACAATTGAATGGCAAACTAGAAACCATTAGGTATTCATGAAAAAAAGGTAATGCTAACTATGAAGGTGAATGCCATTTTAAAATCACTTTCCCTTTCCCAAGGCTCATCAGTCAATGCAGACCTAGCAAACTTGTTTTAATTTCTGCCCTAACAAGTCACACTGTCAGCACTGCTGAGATCCCAGCAAAACCCCTTTGACTCCCTAAAACACAGACCTCCTTCCTCTCTCTCTCTCCTCCCTCCCTCTATAAAATGTCTACAGCTACAGCACACCCTCTCCATATAACCCATATATGTGTCAGGGAAATACACGTCCCTCTGTATTCCAATAAAGCGTATATACACCTCAGTCTAAGTGTCTATAACACGCATTCCTATGTCTCTCTCAATATAATGCACACACATTTCACTCTCTCCATAAACCATGTTCACCTCTCTATATAAATCAGACTGCACTCTGTGAAACAGAGCAGCTGAACAGGCCCTTAAAGGGGAAGTTGAGCTGAAATCCATTTTCACGTGTATTTCTGGTCGATCCACAACTCATACTATCATCATTTCGTGTGCAGCTGCATCATAGCTATTGAAACGAGAGGTCTGTGTTTATTTAATAAAAAAAGATCTTATACCCAATAAACAAAGTAAAAAAGCTCTTATACCGCATTAATACACGTCAGACACGGGTTTTTCCACTCTGACCCTGCTCTACTATGCCAGAGATTCCCAGAGAGCAGCACGCTCTTTCGCTGTTTAACAGAAGGACCTCACATCATGGGAGGGAGAGGGGAATCTTAGGAGTTGTAGCAATTTGGAACATCAAGACTGATCAGGGCATTCAAAGCGAGAAATCTTGACTCAGAGATCGTTTTAAAATGCTCCCCCCCCCCCCCCCCCTGCTTCTTCCCTCCCTTTCCCCCCCTTTCTCATTCTCTATAACTCTCCCCCTCTCTGTACCTCCTTCCCATCCCATTTCTCATCATCATCCCCCCTCCCCCCTTGGCTCCCATGTCTATGCAGGCTCGGGCCAGGGGTGACTGTCAGATAGGCCTGTGCTCTGCTGCTTGTGTGGAGCTGCCTGCCTGCCTGCCTGCCTGCCTGCCCGGTAACAGAGGAGGTCAGATAAAGCAGCCGTGGCTGACTTCAGATTAAAGGACAACATTCTGGGCATTCCTTTGTGCTGAGAGCATCCCCCGACCCACTCTGCTCTGCTCTGCACGGGTCGGGGAGGAGAGGAGAGGAAATGGCAGCCCCTGCAGAACTCACTGACGAGGCACATCCGCCTCGGAGCGAAGTACAGTAAGACTGGGCCAGGGGGCTAGGGGTGGGGGGGTTCCGCAGCTTGCAGTCTGAAGCTATTGTATCTCTCCACCCCCCCCACCCCCACCCCCTCGCCCCTGCTGTCGCCCCGACCAAACCACACCACCATTATACTCCAAGCGTCTCTCTCATAGATTTCCCCTCTGGAAAGGAAGACAATAGAGACACAATGTGATTAGGAATAAGCCTGGGCTGATGGGGGCTTGGCTGGGGGCCTATGTTTACATTCTCTCTCTCAGAGGAAGCCCAGGATGAAAGGCCCCTTCAACACAGAAACCTTGGGCTGAATTTACTTCTCACCAGCAGGGCCCCAGAACGCCTTTAAAGGGACCAGTTGACCACACTTGGCCAGGGACAAAATGGCTACTGAGACTTGCAGGATCCAAATGCTGTTAAATGTCACTTTCTAGAGAAGCATTCTGACAGCATTAACTGCCACTCTGTATGGGGATAGAAATGTTCAGTGCACTCCACTATGCTAGCGATGGGTTGTGCAGTCGGAAGGTCACAGGCATCTACGCTTTTAGCCTTCGCCTTCCGAATTCCACTTCGTAGGTAAGTAGGCACAAAGTCATTGCATGGCACGACCCATCAAATCTCTACCTAATGAACATGCTGTAACACCGTATCCAAAACTGAACTCATCGCTTCATATTGCAGCTGAAGTGGTCCGACGCTACTGTAGCTGTAATCTGTGCAAAACTATGCGCTCAGAGTCTACCCTTTCCCCCTCCTGAAATGTTGTGTCTCCAGAGAGGCCATTCTTAGCTCACAAGCCAGCTGGGCTGTAAACACCATTATTTCCAAGCTCCAGAGTTCCCCCCTTCTTTGCCTTTTCCCTCTTTCTTCTAAAATACTTTTTTTCAAACACCTAAACAATACCCCCGTATTGGGCCAATAGAGGAAGAAGAAGATCGACCGGAGAGCTTATACAGCGCAAGTGAGTGCAGAGCATAAACTGTATACAGTTAGCTGTAAAAAAAAAAATACTCGGCACCAAAACAGTTGCCAAAGTATGCATAGCGTACAGGAATGCTGCATGGGGCCCGCTGCTAGTCGAACAAAGACAGCACAGTCAGGCTCTTTTTCCCCAGTGCTACCACATCCGCACATCATTAGTCGGAAAATTCCTGATATATGCCGTAACTTTTTTTTTTTTTCTTCTTTTTTTTTACGGCTTACACCCTCCCTCCACCCTCCTCCCCCCAATCAGTCCCCCTTTTCCCCACCTGGAGGCCTGCCAAGCCCCCGTCAACAATTAATACAGACGGGCCCTGAAGTACAGGGGTGCTGCTGCTGGTCTGCGCTGCCTGGCTGGCGGTAGAGGTTACACAGGAAATACCAAATAAGACCTTCACTGTGCATTGTGCTCTGCCGATGATGTGTGAGCATGTATGTGTGTGTATGCGTGTGTGTGTGTGTGTGTGCCTGTGTGCCTGTCTGTCTGTCTGTCTGTCTGTCTTTTGGGGGACAGCCCCTTTCTCCTGCTGCAGTTGGAGCATGGAGGGAGTTTTCCTCCTCCCCCCCCCAAGCCGTTTGAGGAGATATCTAAACATTCCCAGAGTGTGTCGCACGTGCTCTCCTGCGTGCAGTGTGGGGGTTTTTCCCTCTCCGAGTTGCTGCCTGTGTGTCTGTCCAGAGTGAAAGCACATTGTCTGGCAGGACACAAAGGGCTAGATTCAGCAAACCCGCCATGAGGTTCATCCTTGGCTATGACTGAAAAATCCACATTAAAGCTGTTCTTTCCTGGATTCCCATACTGCTATGCTGATAGGCTGTAATGTGATGGTGTTTCAAGAGGAATGAAATATACAGACGATAGCAAATGCATCTTTTGTAGATTATCATTATGGGACCCAGAGTCATGTAAAACGGAGGTGCGTCTTGCATCGTAAGTGGTCAGAATGATGCCTCTGTCTTGCCTGTTTCCATTTGATATATGATCATAGAGAATTAAAAACATGGAGATACTAACCACAAAGTCACTGCTGAAGAAGCATGTGCATTCCCAGTCGCACACATCTCATCTCACTTTTTATCAAAATGATGAGTAACATGAGTATGAGTAACATGAGTAATAAGTTGTGGTTAAAAGCCTTGACATTTGACAGCAACTCATTTCCCCCACCCACATTACTCAACTCATATGTGACCTGAAAGATAAGCTTATATAGTGATATTCAAATTATATTCAAATGGATTGATTCATAATTTGATTCAAAAGCAATGTAACTGCTCACTCATACAGTATGTTATTTTACTAATGTTATGATGTCTGAGACTGCCTTGTTTTGGTAAAGGTAGTGGGACGATAAGATCTGAGGGAAACTGAAGCGACAGATGGATGTCTAAGGTTACAACCAGGTGTGTGTCAACCACGCAACACTTTAGAACAACTTTTCCACGTGAATCCAATGAAAGACTGGATGGTGTCGATATTGGGTGAATGGAGACTACAGTAACAGTTTAGATCATTCCAGTAATGATGTTCTGTTGATAACCCTTCACCAGCAGATCTCTGTGTTCCAGTAATGACATGTTCTGTTGATAACCCTTCACCAGCAGATCTCTGTGTTCCAGTAATGACATGTTCTGTTGATAACCCTTCACCAGCAGATCTCTGAGTTCCAGTAATGACATGTTCTGTTGATAACCCTTCACCAGCAGATCTCTGTGTTCCAGACTGACATGTTCTGTTGATAACCCTTCACCAGCAGATCTCTGTGTTCCAGTAATGGCATGTTCTGTTGATAACCCTTCACCAGCAGATCTCTGTGTTCCAGTAATGACATGTTCTGTTGATAACCCTTCACCAGCAGATCTCTGTGTTCCAGACTGACATGTTCTGTTGATAACCCTTCACCAGCAGATCTCTGTGTTCCAGTAATGACATGTTCTGTTGATAACCCTTCACCAGCAGATCTCTGTGTTCCAGTAATGACATGTTCTGTTGATAACCCTTCACCAGCAGATCTCTGTGTTCCAGTAATGACATGTTCTGTTGATAACCCTTCACCAGCAGATCTCTGTGTTCCAGTAATGACATGTTCTGTTGATAACCCTTCACCAGCAGATCTCTGTGTTCCAGTAATGACATGTTCTGTTGATAACCCTTCACCAGCAGATCTCTGTGTTCCAGTAATGACATGTTCTGTTGATAACCCTTCACCAGCAGATCTCTGTGTTCCAGACTGACATGTTCTGTTGATAACCCTTCACCAGCAGATCTCTGTGTTCCAGTAATGACATGTTCTGTTGATAACCCTTCACCAGCAGATCTCTGTGTTCCAGTAATGACATGTTCTGTTGATAACCCTTCACCAGCAGATCTCTGTGTTCCAGTAATGACATGTTCTGTTGATAACCCTTCACCAGCAGATCTCTGTGTTCCAGACTGACATGTTCTGTTGATAACCCTTCACCAGCAGATCTCTGTGTTCCAGTAATGACATGTTCTGTTGATAACCCTTCACCAGCAGATCTCTGTGTTCCAGTAATGACATGTTCTGTTGATAACCCTTCACCAGCAGATCTCTGTGTTCCAGACTGACATGTTCTGTTGATAACCCTTCACCAGCAGATCTCTGTGTTCCAGTAATGACATGTTCTGTTGATAACCCTTCACCAGCAGATCTCTGTGTTCCAGTAATGACATGTTCTGTTGATAACCCTTCACCAGCAGATCTCTGTGTTCCAGTAATGACATGTTCTGTTGATACCCTTCACCAGCAGGGCACATGGCAAGAAAGTGAGCAGGCTGGCAGGGCGAGGGGGTGCGAGCAGAGCTGACCCAAGCGGTGGTCTGGTTGCTAGGTGTTGCCAACATGAGGAATTCATTCCATCGGTGGAGGGGAAGGAAGCGGCAGGACCCAGAGGACTCCCACGGCAACCGCTTGTTTTGGAGTTGCAGTATGCAGAGGGGTGAACGATTGCAGGAAAAGTGAGCTTAAGGAAGAGGGATTTTGAATGCTCTTTTAGTATACATCAAGTTGTCCCTCCGTATGGGTGCCATCCTCAGAACATCTGCTTCTGAAAGTTTCCCTCTATCAAAGCAAATAACAAGCCCTTATTCCCCATAAAAAAAGTCATACCATCCAAGTTCATTGACCTCTAACTCAATAACACAGCAGTTGAGATTCAATAGTATCGCTGTGGAAAAACATATCTCTGCCTGACACTCTTTTGTCTCTCCGCCTCTTGACCCTACAGGCAACAACAATCAGTTGAATAAATGATTGGGGCATTTTTTCCCCCTGTAGCTTCCAAATCCAATTTGATGAGCAACGCTGTTCACATGATGCTCTCCATAGAGGGAGCCTAATGGCTTTCATGGGACAATCCAGTCTGCTTCCCATTACAATGAATGGCAATAGATAGGGATCCATACGTCACATTGACAATGCCACAAACCCAGTCTCCTTTTTGTTATATCCTTTATTGGACAGATATACAGGAAGAGACTGACAGGGAGGGATGGGGGAAGTGTGTCAGCAGAGGACCAGACCTGCACAGACGTGGGCATATATGGATCCCTCCAGACCAACTCCAGGCCCAGGCCAATCTCATTCTAATGAATGATGAGACGTTGTTGTTACTAAATATGGTTTGGAGAGAGAGAGACAGAGGCCGTTAAAGATTAGTAGAGTGGTTTACGGTCTTGTATGGGGGGATATTATTATCGTAACCCTAGAAACTAGGCAAAACGACATCAAGAGACGCAGATGATGCTAATGTTCTAATGAATCATGTCCTAATGGGTTTATGTTTTGACCAAATGTACTAATGCAGATTTAGGATAAGCTGATAAACCACAATATTGGGCAGAAGGAGTCTTTTTTTAATCTCTCTTTTCTCTCCCGTCAGCTTAACTCATCAGCTTGTCACTCAAAACTAGACAATGAGTGTCGGAAGGCTGAAGTCATTAGAAAACCATCAACAAAGCAACAGACCTCCAGTGACTCCCCAGGGTCAGGCTAATCTGGACCTCTGCAGCACCCTATGGGTGGTCTCAGCTCAGTCCTCCTTTCACTTAGCCACTGGGTAGGGATGGGGGGGTGAAAGGGGGGAGGAGGTAGGGGTGGGACACTCTGGGAGGGAACTGTCAGGGGGGGCCGCCTCTGATGGGCAGCCCCCATCACTCACTCACCCACCCACCTGCACGCACGCAAGAAAGTGAAATTGTCTGCTCGGTTGAAACGTTTAAAGGGTTAATAATAGATAACACATAAAAAGAGAAGTTCTCATAAGTTGGTTTAAACTGTCAACTGTCGGGAAAAAAACTGAAAAAAATACAAATACAAAAGAGGCCTCTTTTGCCCCTTATGCAAATTCAAAACACATACACTCCGTTTAAAAGCAGTATATGAATCATACCGATTCGAAACGTTTGTTCGGTAACACCGTTCAACGGTGCTTTGAGTGGCATGGAATGAGTCAAGCCACATGTACACCTACTGCACTGTCTATCTATGGCCTACGGCGCTCGCCTGTACGTACCAAGAACAGAACCCTGTTCTGACTAAACAGGTCACTCAGGGTCCATTGGTTGCTGCTGGCACAGAGCTGGTGGGCACTAGCAGCACCGATTCTGAATCTGACGCAGAGGGAAAGGAAGTCCTGTCACGGCTGTTTGTGGACTATGAATGGTTGTGTTTTAGCATACAGAACACAGTAACGGCAGGTCCTTTATCTGAGTGAAAGGAAACACAGAGCTGGGAACAGTGATAGGGGGGATTCCAGACAAGGGAACATTCACCTGGAACCAGAGATGCTGTGATCATGCACACACACACACACACACACAGACACAGACACAGACACAGACACAGACACAGACACACACACACACACACACACACATGGCCAACCAGTGCAAACAGGGAGGAAGGTGGGGCTGGAGAGGGGAGGATAAGCAACTTCACTAAGGTGAATTCCCAGAAGCCCAACTGCCTGAATGAAATGTGTCTCAACGTCCACTGTCATATAAGAAGTGAAACACCATTTTGAGAGCAAATAAACCCCTAGCAGACTGCATGATTAATAGCATGAGCGCACACGCAGACACAGAGTGAATACGGTTAATGAGCACTGAAAACACAGGTGACCCTGTTGGATGGAGGATTCTTCCCCTGTACTTCCTAGTTGATCTTCAAACATGGGAGGGAAACAACATGTCTTCTATGGTCAAATTGAAATCCTTAATGATCCTAATGTGTCAAACAATACAAAAAGAAATTAGACAAATTGGAGACAAATACCATTGACATAATGTATAGAGAAAGATATTCGCATGTTGGCTCTGAAACGACATGCAACTCCTAGATTAAATTGTGGATATATATAGGCCTCCTGTAAGAGTGACATTTGACACATGTACTGGTATATTCATAAGACGATGAACCTATTCAATTGTTCCTGTACAGGGCCACTGTTGTTAAGGTCCAGCCATCTAAACGGTCCTCCTCCCCCCTCCCATCCCCAGTCCTTTCAGCCCCTCTCCCTCTCCTATCTCTGGACATCAGAGCCCAGTGGAAGACAGTCTGACTTCAAAGGCTGGGTGGGAGAAGGGGAGGGGGGGGGGGGACGACGACGACGACTCAATCTCCCTCCTCATCCATTCCACCCCTGTCGGATCCACTTTTGGATTCCTGAGACTCCCGACCCGGCCCCTTGGTTCTCACTTTACAGACCCGTATCGTTTACCCTGCGTTCTGGTGTGCCCGTTGGTGCCCTTTAAGTGGCCGCTACATTGCATTAGTGGCTTTTCATGTGTGTCTCTGGAGACAGTGAACTCTCTCTCTGTGTCAGCCCTGTCACACTCCTGATCCCACCTGAGGGAGTTCACACACACACACACACACACACACACACACACACACGCACACACCCTAAAAAACCCTTAAATCCTATCTCTCACTCAGCGTGTTTCATGTTGGTAGATGGTCAGTAAAACATACAGCAGGTTGTTTAAGAAATTGGTGAAACAAGAAAGAACGGGCCGATAACAAAGTGGAAGACAAGATAGACAGAGGGGAGGAGAGAAGAAGGAGGGTAGGAAAGAAGAGGAGAGAGAGATCAGGTTTTCAGAGGAAGGGCCTCAAGCACCTCTTTTATCCCAGATGAACCAGTCTTTTGTGTCAGGAGAGCACTGTGGGAGATAAGGGTCTGTAAAAAAGATTCTTTACATTTGGGAAGTCCAATACACAGCTCCACTATCTAGTATCCATGTGGACAATATCAAAGTAGGAGACACCAGTCTGGCTATCCAAAATGGATACATTTAATCTATGATTCGACTGTGACAGAATGTCAGTACCTACAGACATGGATTTTTTTTCCAGTCACCATCACCTACTGAGAAACTACTACTCCACAATACACATGATGTGTATACATACACAATGAACATCACAAATAACATTTGATTGATTGATTGATTGATTCATTGCTCACCACAGAGGTGAGAGCCATCTGAAAGCTGTATATCCTGGCCAGGCCAAAGTCAGCCAGTTTGATCTGTCCTCCACTGGTCACCAGGATGTTCTGGGGCTTCAGGTCCCGGTGAACCACGCGGTGGGAGTGCAGGAAGTCCAACCCCTGCAGAAGCTGGTACATCATATCCTGTGGAACGACAAGACACACAGATACCAAGGTGGACAAACTGTCAGTGACTTTGAAAATAAATTCTTCAAATATGTATCTATTGAAACAGAATTATTTGAAGGCAAATTTTTAAGTCAATCCCCAACAGGACTGAATGAAATCTAAATGTGCCAAGAGAAAAAAAAAAGAGGCAGTGTCCCTTTAAAGGCTGAGTGTGGCAGATGTTGATAGCTGACACGAGTGCATGCAGAGCTGGAAAGACATGTTGCTGTGAGGCCCATTTCTCTGATGATGGTTAATTGTGGATCCCCCTCTGTCAGGCTCAGGGACAGCCCCCAGAGTAACAGCTCCCAGAGTAACAGCCCCCAGAGTAACAGCTCCCAGAGTAACAATCCCAGATTAACAGCCTCTTATTTTAGAAGCTAAACTGAAATGCACAACAGCCATTTCCTCTGGTGGGAATTGCAATAGAAGGACTAAACTGGTGATAGTGGTGATGGTGGGGCTGTATGAGTGATAGAGAGGTGTGTGTGTGTGGGGGGGAGGCAGATTAGAAGAGTGAGAAAGAGAGAGAGAGAGAGAGAAAGGGGCACTCTTCACAGTTGAGACATGAATCGCCCTGCTGCAGGGGTTACAACCAGACGGCCGGTGGCGTGGGCGACCCCCTGAAACCCTCCGCCAAGACCTCACAAGTGACATGGACCTGGGCCCACGGCTCCATTCACTGACCTACCAGCTGGTGGGTGATTAAAAGGAGTTGAAACAATGGACTGCACACTCAAGCAGAAAACATTTGCAAACGGCGCGGGCCTGACCGGTGGGCGAGGGGAGGAGATGGAGCTCCTCACAATGCACAAAATAGGGACAGGATCCAGTCTGTGTGTGTGTGTGTGTGTGTGTGTTTCTGTGAGGGCCCTCTGCGCGTAAACAGACCCTCCTTTTTGAATATCCAACGACCCATGCCCTAGCAGGCCAACAGACAGAGGCAGAGGCAGTTATTTTGGGGGTTGACACAATGTCATCACCCCTGTGAGTTCCTCTGTGATGGCTTTAAATAGTCATTTCACCATGTTTCCTTTCAACAGCATTTCCTACTAAACCCCAATTATCTCATAAGTGTGACTCTAGGACAAAAACACTTGTGTGCCCCCCCCCCCCCCGGGTCTGCCATATCGTCTCCTGCATCAGTTCACTCGAAGCAAACACACATACACACACACACACACTACTAAATTACGTAGCTGAACGTTTGTGTAAGTGAACAATTTGATCCATTCCAGTTCTTCATACTACAAGGTGTGGCAATGAATGAACTGTGGGGCTGGTGGCAATGTCAGACAATGAGTTAAACTCGCATTATCTATGCAAGGACACCTGACCTGATGTGAACTTGACAGGACTGAGTACCACAATGACACAAAAGGTTGCTCAAGACCCAACTGTCTTTGGCAGCACCTCTACCAGAGCACCAGAAACAGCTCGACGACGGTGAGGAAACTGAGACGAGGGACTCACAATGACCACAAAGCCCAAAAAAGAGAGGAGTAGGAAGAAAGTAGCCCACCGAAAAAGCAGTCAAAACATCGCTTCCTGAGTGCACCCCCCTTTCTCATGCAAATACACCAGAGGCCGCCATATTGTTTATTGTAGCCAGGCACAATACAGGACATCTGCCAGTTAGCGTTAGTGTAATTCCCTCCCCATGCTTCATTAACCTCCCCCTTTATGGGCCTGGAGGAGAAGAGGTTGTGGGGGGGGGACAGGGGGGGGGGCGCAGGTCCCACATTAGCCCAGCCTCACTCCCCCAAGACTGGGGGGAACCGACTGCTTGATGTCCTTCCAGCTCATTTCATTCCCGGGGCCTCTTTCATCAATTACCAATGTGGTGGGTCTGAGAGGGGGGCAGAAATGGTGGACAGGCTTGGACTGGGCTGGGCTGGGGGTACTGGGGTGGGGCTACAATCTGGTGTCTTCTGGTCTGGAAGAGTACTGCATAAATTAAGCTGTTTGAGGTGTGCGCGGGGGGGCGGGGGGGACTCTGGACTCTGAGGGGTTACTGTGCAATGTCCACTGTCATGGAAGTAAATGGGATAGGGCCTGTGTCATCTTGTGTCTTTGTCCTTGGTCATTGTCCATTGTCCCCCGTAGCTCCAGCAGTATGGAGAAGGCTAACATCCACACTCGACTACTCAACAAGTGGTTTACCCCAATCAATGTGATTTAAAGAGTGGTACTGAATAAAATAAAAAGGTAGCAAGAGCATCTGTCACACTAAAAGCAAATCTCGGGAAAGCCTCATGTTGGATGTGCTCTAGACTAATCTCTGTTTGGTGTACCTATGGTTCCAACAATTCCTTACGATAATACACACACAAAACAATCCCAGAGGAGCCTATCAAGAGTTACTGTAGCCAACTTCTCTGGCTTCAGTTCCACACTTTACTAAGAGGCTTCCACAAATAGAGTGACACCTACCACTCCTTCCCCCATACTTTACATGACCTACCCCCAGACCCTGCGGTTAGAGAAATATGATCAATGAATTTGAAATGAAAGAGGTGTGTGGGAAACGGGAAAGGGAGCGGGAGAGACTGTCAGAGTAAGAGAGTTTGCCAAACACTGCAGTTCCCAACCTTTGGATAGTGTAAGTGGACACTCACAAATAAACACATGACATAATATGGATTAGAGACATTGATACATGCCAATATGAATTATAGTTTGTCTAAGACTGTGTTTTGCCCTGAGGGACATTCACCATGAAGTTGTGCATTGTTTTGTTTTTTTTACGTGAAATGAATGTTGTTGCATTGGTTATAATGTGAAATGTTGGAGCAACAGCAACACATAATGCAAGTAGAATTACACACATGGTCCTCTGTGGCTGAGTTGGTAGAGCATGGTGCTAGCATCGCTAGCTAAATCGCATACACATACACACAGTCAGAAGCAGCATCCCTCTTTCCGATACACAGTAAACTAAAAAGAAGCACATGAGGCTGAGGCCCTCTAATTAGGACCCCATCTGCCACATGTGCTGCCTCTCAAAACCCCTGACCGCTTCTGATGTTTAGGACTTCCATCCTGTCTGAGCTGGGGCATGGATATTCCCTGGATATTATGCAAACAAGGGCCAGAGATTCAACTGATAAATGCCAATAGCTACATTGAATAGTTGCTTACAAAGCTAAAGTAAATTGTTACTGTGTGCACTGCAGTGGCTACAGAAGGTTGTCATTCAAATGAGAATGGGAATACTGCAGTAATCAATCCAGACATCCAGGTTAAGACTCACCTTGATGGTTTCAGATGGCACCCCTGGGTCAGGGGCCTTCTCCAGGTATGTGGTCAGGTCCTGGTCGACATGCTCAAAGACCAGGGTTAGTTTGGTCTCCCGGTCGGTCCGAGACACAGTACACACGTCAAACAGCCTGGAGAGAGGCAGACGAAGACAGTCAGTGGTGCTGCTTCCTGTGTTTGTTCAGTCTAATTCCGTTGAAACACTTCATATCAAGATGCCATCTATAAAATATTCCAAATATCTCCAAAGGGGTGGGGATAGTGGTGGCCTGGTGGATAGTGAGCTGGACTGGTGATCAGAAGATCATGGGCTCAAATCCCATCTGAGAACACCACCACAAGTGGGCCCTTGAGTAAGGCACTTAGCACTAAATTACTCCAGGGAGACTGTCCCTGTAATCTCTAATTGTAAGTCGCTTTGGATAAAAGCGTCTGCTAAATGTAAAGGGTGTGTAGTTGGGTAAATAATAACTTAATAAAGGTTACAGGTACCAACTGGTACATTGTATTTGAACACACACTTCTAAACATCAAATGTGTGAACTACAAATACATGATTCAGGTCTGTTGTTCAAGATTCACATATTAGATGATTTATTATGCTGTTTAAAAGCAGAGCTTTAAATATAGTGTGTAATCCATAACTACAAAACAATAGCAATGCCTCATTTAAAAACATTTTTTGTGTGTTTTCTGAAATACAGAGAAAAACATTTGTTAGAATCTCGAGCATTACCAACCTCTAAAAGATCTAATCTATTTAAACAATCTAGATTCAGTTAGGCCAGAAATTCCTTTATAGTGTCAGATAACTGTCCAGACTAGTTTCCTGACAGTTTGAAAGAATGCTTGCAATGCCTCACATACTGGGGCTTTGTTGGCTAAATGAAAGCTACCAGAGTTTTGGGCTCCTTGCTCATGACTGATCAATGTTTTGGCAACATATCCTCGCAATATTCCAGTGAAGTTGCACCGCTTTGTGGAATGAAGGACTTTATGGTACACTAATCTTGTCACGGTCAGTTGAGCGTGGAACACCTACCAGACCTGGGAAAAATGTGTATTTGAATATTTAACTGAATATTTAAAAAATATGAGGTGTGCTTGATATCCTTGTCAGGCATCATGGAAGAACTGAAATAGTCTCAGAACCAAACTCTGCACGCAAGTTAAAGCTTAATCAGGCACACCTCAGGTTGTTATGTTGAGAGCATTTCAAATAAATGTTTTGCAATGGTCTGACACCAACGTAGTAACAGTAGATTTAGAGGTCTAGTAATCCAACAAGCAAGTCATGATTCAATTGCATCTCGGTATGACTGCTTTACATCTCATCTTGGTAACACCAATGATAGCCCTAAAGGTTTAAGGAGTGACTCTAGAGAATCCAACACAACACAGCACAACAACTTGGTGGTTGTATTTTACTAGGCAACAAACTGAGACCAAACATACAGATTTGGCCTGTACGTAGTGCCAGGGCAAGCTTTGGTGAAGAGCTGAAAAAAGCCATCCAGTGTCCTCCTGAAAGAGCTAAGAACCACAACGGACATTCCTCCTAGAGTGCCACGGTAACTCCTGATGTGCCATGGTAACTCCTGATGTGCCATGGTAACTCACGCAGGGTCGGCCATGGCCAGTGTTGGACCAGCATCTCTCGTCACGGCAACCATGGATGGCCTCTAGCCTTTGACATGGCTGAAGTATGCTCACATAGTACAATAGGGTTTTCACTAAATGGCCGTGCAGCATAGTCAACAATTTAACTTTTTTGTCTTAACTTAAAGAGAGAAAGAGTTGTACTTCCTGCCTTGGCAGCATGGCCCAAGAGTAATGCAGGCCTATGACCCTATTTCCTGCATGGCTTTAATGCAGTTATTCTACGGTTGATCAAGATGACTGCCTCTTTCAATGGGCAGCTTAGAAAATGCATAGCTCTACAATCCCAAGAACGGTGTATGGTGCTGTGCAGTAATAACTAGAAACATCCAGTTCATCTACATTAATTAGTTGCCATAAAGCATGAGGGGAAAAAAGACAAATACTCTTGGGAAGTTTGTTCATTTCTCCACTCCCATGCAGCCTACAGGGAATAAGTGCCAGCCCCTTGTAATGAAAGGGCTTGGAAATCCTCGAGTGCGGTCTTTAAAGGTATTATAACCACACATGATGTCACGGAATAGAGCTAGTCTCCTCTGGAGTGCTGGGGCTTAAACACCCCTCAGAACGGGATTGTTCTGCCACAATGCAGACACTGAACATATGGAATGAATAATGGGGCTCATTACAAACATCCAGGGGTTGCCTATAGTTACACTGACGTACCCAGAATGCACTCTGCTCCTCAATGTTGCTTAGCCTATAAATTAGGGAGAGGAGACCCCCCTCTGTGTTGATTTAAATCGTATAGAGTAGTAGAGTTTTATAGCCAAAAAGGAAACCTGTAGTCATTCATAATGTCATGCAATATAATGGGGAGCAAAAATGACACACTTGACATTGTACAAGATGCAAGGATCTGTTATATCACCCTTTATGCAGTATGATCACTGGTATTGGGTACAAATTGAAGAGAACCTTCAATTTATCATTTACTGTGTGTCTAGACTATGCATTAAGTATTCATTTATTTATTCATGAGAGAATAATGTTTAAGCACTTTGGGGCTGAAGATGGAACAGGCATTTGACAACCACTTTTCCATCATGAGGGATTAATCCTAAATCACTTAATCTGCCATAATAAGCCAAATGGCAAGGTTAGGCCTTGAGTGGAGGCCGTAAATGACGTGGGCTCTTTGACGAACCACACTGACCTCCAATGTGAACCATCTAGTCTACAGCTGGAGACAAAACAACCTCATAACTTGTGATGTGGCCTGGGAGTTCAAAAACAACTTAAATCCCAATATCTTGTGCTGGAATAGATCAAGCATGACAACTTAGTGTGGTTCTTTGTATAAATCATGTTAATTTCTTAATTTTCCCCAACAGCTGTGACTCCTCTGTGAATCCCAATGGTATAGTTGAGTTTCACCACGACTCATTTTGGATATCAATGTGGTAAAACAGATAACAATGTCACAGGTGTTGAACCAAAAACAACAATATGGTTATGTCATTGCAGATGCATGAATTAACCATGTAATGCAGTTTACATGACAAGTGAAGTTACACGACAAGACTATGCTTTGTCAATGATTCCCTGAAAGGTGAAATGAGGCCACTCCATCACACAAAACAAAGGCAGGGAAGGAACTATATATGTTTTGTCATTCTCCGAATAAAAACGATTGGTCAATGTCATAAATAATATTCAGATCATGGATAGGCTAATAGAATAGTTGGAAACACATTGTCTCCCCTCACTTTACCTGACCACGTTGGGGTGCTCGAATGCCTCTAGTTGCCTCAGTACCGCCACCTCGCGGATTGTCGAGAGTGGCATCCCTTCCTCTTCAGTCTGCACCCGAACTCTTTTCAGGGCTACAAAGCGTCCCCCATTCTTCAGATCTCGTGCCTTGTACACCTTTCCATACGCACCTTCGCCTATTTCGGCGACGGGCTCGTATTGTTGGGTTGAACTTTCCTTGTCCATTTTTTGCTAGGGGGGGGTTTCTTGATGAAAATATTGCGGGGAATCCCGACGAGTGTGACGACTCAGACTTTCTACAAAAGCATCTTCACTGCAAAAGAGTTGGCACGTGCAATGCCTATGAGAGGAAGACAAAGGTAGTATAGGTCAACACGTGTATATTCTGGTCAAACGCAGTCCCAGGTAGGCGACATCATTGTGTCATCATGTTTTTATTCCGACTATCAACATAAAAACCCCGATGCGTTCGACTTTATCCACTCCCACTCCTATTAGCCTGACGCATATCAACCCATGTCCTCCTACTTCATAGAACATCTGGCATCTAAAAATAAGAAAAAGATAACTTCCCAATTTTCACAAGTTATTTTGTCCATGAATCTGTCATATGATATAGCCATACTTGTTGTGTACCTCTTACATTCATGATATAGTTTAGATTAATTTGATTTAAAAAAGCTAATCAAATGAATAGTTAATAATAAAAACAAAGCGAAATAGAATACGTTGACTAAAATAGTATGCTACTGATATAAACGTAACCTCCAATTGATCCCATCTAATAGGAGCGACATAAAATTGCGAGCACGTGGTTGTCTACTGATTGTATGCTATTGTCTAAACTTCCTATAGCACAGAGTCCATTTAAACCACATCACTCCCTTAATTCTCTAATTTCTCATGTCCATAATCATAACATTGTGTGTTGATACAATAACAATCCAATCACTTTCGGGCATTTTGTTTTAGCACAAAGGCAACCTTTTTCCTTTTTAAATTTTGTTTAGACTTTCCAATAAACATTTCTGATTTACAAAACTATCAAAGGGCTCACAATTTGCTTCTAAATAGGTCTGCACTGGAACATTAAAATAAAGAATGTGCATGAGGATTTTGGATTTGGGAAAAATATATATAGGCTAGGCTATAATTGACAAAAACACTTAAATATTTACCTGATCTTATGTTGTCAGTGAAATTCGCAACATCGAGTGTGTCCTTTAAGTTGTGCAGAAACATAGCACTTTCTTTTAGATCAATGTTCGCACAAACACAGCGCACATCCCAGATCACTCACCGTGCTCACACAGGCGGGCCACACAGGTAGACGGAGGATGCACGCTTTAAACCATCCCTCGGCAGTAGTACCACCTCTGCAACTGGAGCTTAGCGAAACAACTAAACAGTGAGGGGGGGGGCGTATTCCTGACACAAAAACACTGTGCGTACTGCAACTTTTTTGGGGGAGGTCATAGGACAAAGCGTGATGTATTCGCCAAGCCACGCTCATCCCCCCCCACCCACCCCCAATTTAACTCTCTTTTTCCATAATATCCCGGGATAATATGCAACGCTTGTCTATGAGCTTCGTCTCTCTCTTCGCTTTCCCACGCTGGTTGAATGTGCCTTGACCCCCTTCAGAGAAGTTTGACACAGAGCAGGAACATTTCCGCATTCCTCCCGACTACAAAGGCTAACCGCCTTCTTTTGCTTTCTCTGCCCTCCTTGGTTCTTTTACCATTCATAGTTCTCTCGGGTTTTTGTCTCAGTGTCAAAACCAGGAGCACCGCAGGGGGAAAAAAGCTGGGCGGCAGGAAAGTTTATTGGATGGACCAGTTGATCTATCCGGGCCATTGACAACTATTCCGTTAACAATACACCAGCGGGGAAAGAGTGTGACAGGACCGTCCCTGGTCAATAAGGTCAGGTTCAAGGCCCAAAAGCTTAAGTTTATGTCAGCGGTGATGCTCCAAGCACCCTGGTCGGGTGGTCTCAAGACTCATTCTCATGTGAAATCCAAACTACATGAAGCATGCTTAAATTATTGGGAAGGAAATAATTAATTCATAAGTTATAAACTGGTGCTAATTATTAAATTATTAAGTAAGTACATCTACTTTAATTATGACTAGTGTTAACCCAACAAAGATTTTCAGTATTTTAGGCTATTTATCGTACTACTTTATTTCAAAAAATTGGGATGGAAATGTGATTCTCCAAAACAATTTTGTTGGCATTGTCTTTCATACATATAGTCATTGGTTAACTACATTATGTCTTAACTTGGTTTAGGGTTTGAGTTAGGGTTGTACGAACTAGAGTGGTTTTTCAAATCATTGTTATTATTAAGGTTGATGAAGCCATACTTGTTGATATCATTAATTTACTCTATTCAATTTACATCATTCTAGGGATAGGGAACATTAGGAGTGAATAAGTAACATCCTTTTAAACATATCTAAGACAAATGTAAGAGGTGTTTTGTAATTTGATTTAAATAGAATACAATTTTGAAGTAGCCTATGTATGGCAATACAGTCCCTCAAACCAGACCCCACCCACCCCACCCTCGGCCATCCAAAATTCAACATTTGCATCACAAAGCACACAATGCAGACAATGTCTTCTGAACTAATAACTGTAAACGTCGGCATCTACATTTTCACATCACCATTGTTCATTTTAAATGAACACTGAGAGCCATTGCCCAGATTGAATACATTAGCATGCATACTACTTATTTTGGCTAAACAAATCAATAAAAAAAAACAATAAAATCTGTTGTGTGTGGTATGCGCACACACACACACACACACACACGCACCCATGTACACACACACACACACACACACACACACACACACACACACACACACACACACACACACACACACACACACTCATAACACCCTGCTGTTGTTTCTAAAACTTGAATAACACATTCAATCTTCAAAGTAATTTCTCAAGATATGAGATGACATAGTCACATAGTGGATGCCTCTTTTGGTCTTGTCCTCAGGTTCTACCCTCGGCATGGAGATAAAAGCATGTTATGAAATGGCAGTAATCATCCACTTATTGATGGATTTAAATGCTACCACATGACAGTTTAAACACTACACAAGTTGTGGCAAATACCTTCGCATCAACTTGTACAGTATTTCTCAGAATCTGCCAAAGCAAGACAAAAACACTCCCTTGTGATTTTACCATGACAATGAGCTATAATATGAAAATACATTATTCTATGTTGTTTTTCTCACACAGCACCACTTTCATCATTGTGAGTGTTAGCAAATGATGCCTGGCTTATCAAGGAAGCTGGTGGGTTATGGGTAAGTCAAATAAGGATCATCCTGAACTGGCAACCCCTTTTGCTTGTTTGAATGTTGTGATAAGACTATGAGTGTTTTTTTTAACTCATGGCTTGGCAAGGATAAAGTGGTATCAGTAAGTTAACCATACGCTTGGATAGAGATATAAAGTCAAACAGTTTCTTTTTACATATCAAAGGACTGTTGAGCAACAACAGACACACAATTTGTTGTGCTGATATTTTGTTGTCACACTTGACTAATTTGCTTGACTAAATCTATTAGGCAGTTTTCTGTCACTGTTATGAACTATAATGCACCCATCAGATGCTGTTTTTACAGTAGTTAACTTTCACATTCCTATTTGACTGATGAACTCATTGCATGAATTAACTTTTATCATTTTGATGCTTTCAGTTATTACCTGTTACATATATAATATGTCAGCGTTGAGTGCCTTAGGAAAGTCTTAATCAACGTCTTAATGAGTAGCTAGCTGTCTGTGAGTCAACACTGGACACAATGTTTAACGCTGTGACCTAAACCGTGTGGTCTTAGGACACAGGAGAGATCTGGGTGACAGCTGCTAATCAGCCTTGCCAAAGGAGAATGCATCAGGCATCCCCGGGGGGCACAAAGAGAGGCAAATGGGGGATAGGTGAATGTAGGACACTCCCAGATCTCCTTACACACCCACACGTTGGACCACTCACCACTCACCTACACACAGGCCCAGAACAGCAGTCCCTCAGATCAGATTTCACACCTACACACACAGGTAGGCAGGCACACAGAAACACACACACACACACACACACACACACACATACACACACACACACACACACACACACACACACACACACACACACACACACTGGAGTGGGGTGTGTGATAGTAAGTAAGTTCCACACCTACAGGTGGGTGTGTCCACAATCTATGTCATCTGAAGGGGGACGTGATACAAACCACAGTGATTAGACACTTAAGTCTTCAGAAACACAGCCGCCACAATGAGATTCTGTAGGATATCGGACACTTTTGCCTGACACTTGACTTCATTTTAATTTCCTATGGCTGACTGATGGAGTAAAGTCTTAAGACACATCACATGTTTATCTTGTTTGTGTATCTATGTTTTATGTCTAAAGGAGAACGTGATACATTTGAAGGCATTTGACAAAGGAGCTGTGGACAGTCCAGTCTTTCTTAATCCGCAGAGAAGATCGTCATTGTAAATGCCGCATAACGCCCAGAGACAATGCTAAGTTGTTTTCTGTTGCTGGCTTGATTTTCCTTCTTCTTTTTTGTCAAGCCAAACTGAAGTCCAGAGCATGCAGCTAGTAAAGCCTTCCCCAGCACTGGCCCCCAAAGACAAGCCCCTTTCTGTTGGGGATTTCCATGGAAACCAAGCAACTAACTTGAGGAGGGACATAAAAACCTGCTCTTTCAGGGCACGGAGGAACACCTGCCACCTCTGCAGATGGGGGGTCGGGCGCACACACACACACATACACATACACACACACACACACACACACACACACACACACACACACATACACACGCACACGCACATGCACACGCACCCTCCCTGCCATCTCATAATGAACGGAGGGTTGTGTGATATTTAAATGAGTGGCTAACATCTGCACACCCTTATTGACTCATTCCTCTAATTATTTCTTCTGTAGTATTTGTAGGGAGAGATTAAGATGGTTTGAATGGTCTTTTTAACTATAGGAAATCTCATAATGGCAATCAGTTCCAGTAATAACAGTATTGGATAACTGTCGAGATTGTGTTATTCCAAACGAATGTCTACCAAAGACAGTTTGTCATACTAAGAGAAAATATGATGTACAGGATACAACATGTCTCAAAATGAGAGTATTGTTCCTCTAATGACACCTTCACCTGTCTGTCACTGTAAACTCAACAATGTTGGGCTGTCACCTGTCATGCCGGCAGGTTGAATAACATTCACACATCACCCGTGGAACCAATAATTATGCTTATTCATCAACTATCGTCAACCACACCTACTGACATGTAGATTGCTAGCAACTCCCTCTTTGCAAACCGACAAAGAGAGACAATTGTTTAGGAGCAAACACATAAACAACACTGTACAAACAACTCACTCCATAACATTTGGAATCCAATGAATGTCCTTCAAGTGTTGCAATCGCTACACCACTAGACAAAACAATCACCTACAATGTCCCCCAAACTTTAATGGACCATCAACAATTCAGGGTTGGGGTTGAATCATACGTTCATGTGCTCAATGCAGCGTGTAAACTGAAAATGTGCCCATTGTTACACACAAATTGAATTTCAATACCGTTGTTGCGTTGAATGAATTTGAATGTGAATTGACTCTGACACTGCAACAAGTGCCGTGCAGGGGTCAGCCAGTCCGTATAGCCTACTGCAGGCTGCCTGCTCTGCTCTGCTCTGCTCTGCTTTGGAGAGAACCACTGGTGCTGTAGTGATGTGTTCATTAAGAGTATTAATGATTAACTGAGGTGGCATTGTCCCGCTGGTCCAGCTGTCCACTGTTGATCCACTCTGCTGCCTCCTGCCCCTCACAGATCCATTCATGTGTTAAAGTGACAGCTGCACCACACATTCACAAAATTAACCAGTTTAAAAAAAAGGGGGACAAGTAATAATTGACAGATTTGTTATTGTATGTCTTCTAGAGTGGCTCTGCTGTAGAAGGATGATGTGAGGTGTGTGTGTGCCCAGGTCTTCTGACGCTGGTTTTCTCTGTGTACCACATGTACAAAAGAAGAGATTTTTTATGCACCCAAATTGTGGAATGCACTGCCAGTTTACATTAGGGATGCAACCTCAGCAAATATGTTCAAGTCAAGACTAAAAACCCATCTTTTTAATATTGCCTTTAAATGACAAAATAATTAAATTAAGATTATAAAAACCCATCCTTTTAATATTGCATTTCAATTACAAAATAATTACATTAAGATGATATAATGATTAAAGCACTTTGAGCTGCAACGTTTGCAGGAAAAGCGCTATACAAATAAAGTTGTTATTATTATTATTATTATTATTATTATTATTATTATTATTATTATTATTATTATGATACCTTACCCTGCTCATGAATACCTCATGTCATGCTTATTAGCGTAATCAATATGAAGAAATGAAAAGGAAAGTAAGATGTGGTTTAAGTTTAATCTTGTGTGTATTCATTTATAAAAAATAATATATATCCATAGGGCTGTTACTGAATCTTTGAGTCTAATCATTGATGATTAGCCAGATTGATTCCATGGCTGGGCTTATGTCATAAAAGAGAAGCAGTTACTGTTGACGTGTCTTTTTTCAAAATGTGACACATCCATGTTATCATGATTTGTTGCATGGCAACCTATTGGTGTTATGAGTTATTGTGCAGTTAAGCATTTTGTAAGAAGCCTTGTCATTGTCCATTCCCCCGTAGAGTCACTGTTGTGCCATTGCCCGTGGCAACAGTTTTAAACCAAGTACGGTAACCATGCAGCCATCAACTTGTAAAATTGTAAAAGTCATCAATGAACGCTGGCAGATTGTTTTATATTATAATGGTAAAGGAGCAAAAGGCCAAATTATGTTGCCAGAGGATAGGACTTTGACACTGGTCTTGAAAGGCACCGCCACCCCCCCTTAGTTGCGTTCATTTAGGACCTGTATTATTTCCCAAGGGAATGATTTTACTGCTGTATCTGTAATCAGCCTAGTCCAGACCTGGCTCAAATACATACAGTATGTCAAATCTTGAAAGTAGTATTTGAGCTCTACTTGGTTTAGCTCGGAGTTTACACATCTAGGACTATTCCATTTGTTCCATTGTACCGGCAACTAAATTAATTCAGCTCAAGGATTGTGTGCGTGTGTGTGTGTGTGTGTGTGTGTGTGTGTGTGTGTGTGTGTGTGTCTGTCTGTCTGTCTGTCTGTCTGTCTGCGTAGGTGTAGAGACAAACCAATCCCATCTGGCATGTTTTGCTGAATAGTTTGGTGACAGAGGAGTTAGGCAGTGCCAAATTAGTTCTGGCTGTCTCAGGCTGGCGGCTAACACTCAAATCTGTATGGCCCACTGCATAGTTGGAAAAATGTTCCTTTGCATTACATCATCTGAGTGAAGCCTTGGCCTGGACCCCCTGTGCGTTTCTCAACAACACACGTTCCTTTCAGTTGGGCCTGTCTGCAGTGGAGGCTGTGGAAGAGCCACGTGAGGGAGACCTGAGCTGTGTGTGTGTGTATGTGTGTGTGTGGGTGTGTGTGTGTGGGTGGGTGTGTGAGAGAGAGTGTTTGTACTGTACTCTCTTGATATGAAAATAGCTGTAGTAATGAAAGTGGAACAATGATCCACAGGTTGTTACGGCTGGGCCTCCACACACGCCCTCCCCCGCCCCCACAGCTCGAGCACAGCGTGCTCTCCGCCGCAGGTGAGGCTTGTCCCCACTAATTAGATCATCAGCCAAACCAGCACACCTGTCTCCACTCCCAATCAACCCTCTGCCTACATCTACTCTGGACTTCCCTTCACTCATCGTCAGTTCTTCCCTAAGAATGGCCTGGCAAGTATTATCTGTTACCAGTCGTGTACTTAGCTCTCGATACTATTATTGTGATTGTCGTACTAGCCTACTGTAGAGACTTACCCTTTTTCTCTGTTCCTCTACAGCTCACGCCAGCCACTACCCCAGCCCGCCAGGCTGAAACCCCCGGGCTCATCATCCCGGTTTTTCCACCCCCCCTTCACTGTAAATAAATACCCTACAGGGCTTCACAGTATTCTGCCTCCATTGTCGTGTCCTTGAGCCCCCTCGCCCCCGTGTCTTAACAGAAGAACTGACCATGCAATTGGGCTCAGACGACACGAAGGACCGGGCACCATCTCCCACCCCTGGATCCGGCCCGACGGCTATCCAAGCCCAGGGGAGGGTCCTCGCTGAACACGCTCACCTCCTCCAAGCGGCCGCTACAGCGTGCCAGGCCCTGAACACTCGCATTACAGCCCAGGAGGCTAACCAGGAGCACCGCGCCACCCAGATGCAGCACCTCATCACCACAACCCAAGCGCTTACGGCACAGGTGGCCGCGCTCGCGCCCCCCCCCCTCTCCCTGGCCCTGCCCAGCTACCGGCACCACCTGCTGGACAGCCGCGGGAGCCCCACCTAGCCAGCCCCCGCCCCTTCGACGGAGCCTTCGCCCAGTTCCGAGGCTTCATCCTCCAGTGTGAGTTGGTGTTCTCACATCAGCCCAGCCAGTTCTGGTCGCCGGCAGCCCGGGTGGCGTTCATCACCAACCTCACCACCGGCGACGCCCTGAATTGGGTCCAGGCCACCCTCTGCGCCCGCCCTGACCTGTTCGGTGACTACACTGTCTTTCTCACTGAGTTCAAGAGGGTTTTCGACCACCCCACTGCAGGACAGGAGGTCGGGGCGCGACTGATGTCACTCCACCAGGGAAACCGGACAGCTGCGGCCTACTCTACCAAGTTTCGCACCCTGGCAGCCGGAAGCGGGTGGAATGACAGGGCACTGCGATCTGCTTTCCGCCAGGGGCTGAGTGAGGTCATCAAGGACGAGCTCGTCCGGGACAAACCCGCCACCCTGGACGAACTAGTGGCCCTAGCCATCAACGTCGACGAGCGCTCCCGGGAGCGTCGGAGAGAGAGGGCGCCACCAGACCAGCTCGCCATGCCCCCAAGACTCCATCTTCACAGACAACCCCTCCTCCGCACGGGAGTCGACCTACACCCCATCCACTGGCGAGGAGCCGATGCAGCTTGGTCGAGCCCGCCTCACCACGGCGGAGAAGGAGAGGAGAAGGGTCCAGGGGCTGTGCCTCTACTGTGGGGAGAAGGGACACCTCCGTGACACCTGCCCGTCCCTATCAAAAGGGTAGGCTCACCCGAAGGGGGAATCCGGGTGAGCCGTGTCTCTCAATCCCCACCTACCACCAGCCCAGCCAGGTTCTCTGTCACCCTCTCCTGGCAGGGGCATAACCTCACTGTCGAGGCCATCATTGACTCGGGAGCAGACGAGAACTTTATGGACGCCCAGCTGGCCCGCTCAGCTGCCATTCCCCTCGTTGCCCTCGAGACCCCCCTCTCCGTCTCAGCCCTAGACGGACACAACCTGGGGCCTCTCACCCACCGCTCTACACCCCTCTCCTTGACCGTCTCCGGGAACCATGTGGAGGAGATTCGGTTCTACATCCTCAAAACCCCCCAGTCCCCGCTCATCCTGGGACGACCGTGGCTCGAGCTCCACATCCCCCATGTCAGCTATGGTGAGGGACGTATCCTGAGCTGGAGTACCTCCTGTTACGCCCGGTGCCTCCGTGCCGCCCATACCTCCGCCGAGGCCAACTACGACATCGGGAACCGCGAGCTGCTGGCGGTGGTGGAGGCGTTCCACGAGTGGCGGCACTGGCTGGAGGGCGCAGAGCACCCCTTCACCGTCTGGTCGGACCATAAGAACCTAACCTACATCAAGTCGGCCAGGCGGTTGAACTCCCGTCAGGCACGCTGGGCCCTGTTCCTCGGGCGGTTTAACTTCCTCCTCACGTTCCGTCCGGGCTCCCTGAACGCCAAGGCTGACTCCCTTTCTCGGCTCCATGCCGCAGAGGAGGAACCCACCACTCCTGACACCATCGTTCCATCCTCCCGGGTCGTTGGAGTGGTCACCCTGGAGATCGAGGCGGTGGTCAGAGCTGCACAGCGCACCCAGCCAGATCCCCGACCTGGGTCCCCCGGTCGCCTCTTCGTCCCGGACGCCGTCAGGACCAAGGTGATACAGTGGGGCCACGCCAGCCGCTTCGCCTGCCACCCTGGGGCCCTACGCACACTGTCCTTCCTGCGCCGGCGGTTCTGGTGGTCCACCATGGCCGCGAACGTCAGGGAGTTCGTCTCGGCCTGCCCTACCTGCGCTCGCAGCAAGGCATCCCACCGGCCGCCATCGGGACTGCTGCAGCCTCTACCCGTGCCCGGTCAACCGTGGTCCCACCTCGCCATGGACTTCGTGACCGGCCTTCCCCCGTCTCTAGGCAACGCGGTCATCCTCACCATTGTGGACCGCTTCTCCAAGTCTGTGCGGTTGGTGGCTCTGGCAAAGCTACCGACCTCGGCGGAGACGGCGGAGCTACTCACCACCCACGTCTTCCGCCTTTACGGGCTTCCCCAGGATGTGGTTTCCGACCGTGGTCCCCAGTTCACGTCCAAGGTGTGGCAGGCCTTCTGTTCGGGGATTGGGGCCACGACCAGCCTCTCCTCCGGCTACCATCCCCAGACCAATGGGCAGGCGGAGAGAGCCAACCAGAGCCTGGAGTCGGCACTCCGCTGCATGTCCTCCCTCCATCCATCCTCCTGGAGCAAGGACCTACCCTGGGTGGAGTACTCATTAAACGCCATGGTCAATGAAGCCACCGGCCGGTCCCCCTTCGAGTGCTCCTTGGGGTACCAGCCACCCCTGCTTTCTACCCAGGAGGGCGAAGCATCGGTACCATCGGTCCAGGCACACCTACCTCCTTCGCTGTCGTCGGGTCTGGACCTCCGTACGCTCGGACTTGCTTCGGGCCACCGCCCGAACCACCCGAAGCGCCAACCGTCGTCGCACTCCAGCTCCTGAGTACCAGGTTGGCCAGAGGGTCTGGCTCTCCACGGCTGATCTCCCCCTCAATGTCCCCTCCCGGAAGTTGGCGTCATGGTACATCGGCCCCTACGCCATCGACCGGGTCATTAACCCCGCTGCCATCCGGCTGGTCCTTCCTCACTCCCTCCGTCGGATCCACCCGGTGTTCCACGTCTCCCGGGTTAAGCCCTATGTCGCCAGCGACCTGATGCCGCCAGCCCCTGCACCGCCCCCTCCTCAGTTGGTGGATGGCCACCCCCAGTGGGCAGTAAGGAGACTCCTAAAGCCGCTTGCACACAGGGCCATTGCGTTGTGTTGCGTTGCACCGGAAGTCATTCATCTCAATGGGGCCGTTGCGTTGCTCTGCATTGCGTTTCTTGACCGTCAGGGTGCGGCAATCAGTAAAAAAAAATCAGCTTTTGCGTTGCGTTGGATCCGTCAAAACAACCGGAAGTAGTTTCTTGCCCGGAGCTCTCGCCTCGGCTAACTAGCAAAGCTAACGTAACAGTAGCTAGTTTTAACCATGAACGTTAACTACCTTAACTACAAACCTGGCATTTGTTAATTTTATTTAATCATAGAACCATAGCTGAACATTAGTGAACGTTAGCTAGCTAGTAAGCAAGCCCTACCAAATAGTCAGAAGCCGGGTTTTGACAGCTGGCGTCCGATGTCTAAAATCATTGATAGTTTTCGGACAATTTCCCATTCACATACAGCCAAGCACAACTGGAATAAGTAAGTACATAACGTTATAAGTACATAACATTATAACATTACAACTTAAAATATAATCAGTCGGCTATAGGCATAGCTGTTCATCTAGTGATCTGTCAGTTTAGCTATTGCTCTCGGTACAATCAATGGTTTATGCGAGCAGGCAAACAGCATATAGGTCTCATCTTGGCATCAGAGACAGTCATCAAGGCTATTTATAATGTTCATAGCGCCAAATGTTTCAAACATTTAAGCCTGGTTTTGACAGCTGGCGTCCGATCGTCTAAAATCATTGATAGTTTTCGGACAATTTCCCATTCACATACAGCCAAACACAACTGGAATAAGTACATAACGTTATAAGTACATAACGTTATAACATTACAGCTTAAAATATAATCAGTTGGCTATAGGCATAGCTGGTCATCGAGTGATCTTGGCATCAGAGATCATCAAGGCTATTTATAATGTTCATAGCGCCAAATGTTCCCTCCAAAACCCATAACCAATAATACAGTACCATTGTTGTTAATATCCCGTGCTATTATAGGCATATCTGATAATAACAGGATTCTTATTGGTTATCTGTATTTGGAGGGAACATTTTGCGCCATAAACATAATAAATAGCCTTGATGACTATTACTGTCTCTGAAGCCAATATTAGAGACCCATGACAAGGAAGGCTGTTTTGATTGCTTTGGCGGAGGAGAGCGTACCTGTCCGGCGCTTCTGGATCCATCCCATCAATAGGACCAGAAAGCAGCACGGAGAGTACCACCGGCTGGTGTTGGAGCTCCGACTGTATGGAGAGGAGTTTCGTCGGTACTTTCGGTTGGACCGGTGCCAGTTCGACCTGCTCCTACGTAAAGTAGGTCCGAACATTACCAAGGCGGACACCTCGTACAGACAGGCCATCGGGGCTGCTGAACGGCTTGCCATTTGTCTTCGGTATGTATCAAGATGTAGAATACCCTATGAATGAATGAATGACCAAAGATAGCACACAATAGGTTATGTTTGGCCAGCTAGAACAAACCTAGAATTCAAGTTGGTAGAACCTAGAATTCTAAGTTTAACGTTTAGGTTGATCAGTAGGTAAATTCTAGCCCATGTTTTTGAATGTGTGTCAAATATCAGATCAACCTGTAGACATATGGGAAACCATTTTATGCGTCTTTAATACATATACAAATTAATCTACTGTATTCCTATAATTTGCCTATTAGGGATCATTTGAGCCCCCCCTGTTGAGAAGCACTGCTGTATGTGTTGTGGCAACATGCCTATATGTAGTATCAGTAAAAATGTGTGTAGAATGCATTATTGGTTCATTCTAAAACTTTTTTAAAATTATTTGCAGTTTCCTGGCGACTGGTGACTCCTACAAGACAATAGCATTTAGCTATCGTGTGGGCTGGTCTACTGTGGCACTTATTGTGTCCACAGTATCCAGGGCGATATGGGATTGTCTTGTAGCTGAGTTCATGCCTGTGCCCAAGGAACAAGACTGGAGAGCCACTGCTAAGGAGTTCGAGGACAAATGGAACTTCCCCAACTGTGTTGGTTCCATTGATGGGAAGCACGTGGTTGTCCAGGCGCCCCCAAACTCCGGGTCTGAGTTTTATAACTACAAGGGGACCTATTCCCTTGTCCTGCTGGCAGTCGTCGATGCCAACGGCAACTTCCTGGTCGTTGATGTCGGGGCTTATGGCAAGGCGAGTGACGGGGGTACGCTCAGGGAGTCTGCCTTTGGTAGAAGACTCCAGGATGGCACCAGCGGCATCCCACCAGCTGCAGCACTCCCAGGGGCAGCCCAACTTGGTCCGGTACCTTATGTGTTTGTTGGAGACGAGGCTTTCCCTCTCAAGCCCAACCTGATGAGGCCCTATGCAGGGAGGCATGATCCAGGCAGTCCAACCCGGATCTTCAACTACCGACTGTCCCGGGCCAGGTTGGTGGTTGAGTGCACGTTTGGCATCCTCTGTGCCCGCTGGCGGATGTACAGGCGTGTCATCCCTCTGAAGCCAGAGAATGTGGAGGCCTGTGTGAAAGCGACCTGCGTGCTCCACAACTACATACAGAAGACTCATGGATAAATTCTACCAACGTGAGCAACTGGCATAATTTGAATAAGGATAGTTTAAATAATGACCCTTCATAAAAATGATTAACAAATAACAAAGCTTTTAATAAGAAAACATGGGGAAACACACACACACACTCTCTCGCTCTCTCTCTCTTTCTCTCAGTCGGAGAGGTACACCCATGACGGCCTTTCAACAGCGTGTGGCTTATTCTGTAATGAAAGACAAAAACAACATCCAAAGGGTTAAAAACATACATCCACATCAGATTCTCCACTGATAAGGGGATGATTAAACAATGTAAAAAACGTACGTGGGAATTCTGCATTATATAATAACTGATGAATCTGAAGCTTCAACGCTGCCTTGGTTGGCAGTGGAAGCCTCCGCAGAGTGAGGACAACCGTTTGACCAAAGAGGTCGTCTTCGTCGGGTGGTGTCTGGTTTGCCCTCATCTGGTCATCTTCCAGCGCAGCGGCCACACGCGGTTGAAATGCTGTCATGGGTGTACCTCTTGGGGCGGGTGCTCGAGCTGTGGGGGCGGGGGAGGGCGTGTGTGGAGGCCCAGCCGTAACAGGACCCCCCTCCGAGCGGGAGCCTCCTGGCGACGATAGAAGTCCTTAGGAGGACTGGGGACATAATCTGGGACCGGGGAATCCAGCTCCGTTCCTCTGGGCCATATCCCTCCCAGTCAACCAGGTACTGGAAACCCCGGCCACAGCGACGAACCCGCATAAACGGCTCAAGGAAATTTAACATAAAAAAAAAACGCCATGGTCGGCTGTTTGTGGCAGCCGAACCACTCTTTTTTTCTCGCATCTCTCCTTTCTATATTGGTCTCTGAGGCTTCGCCACCTCTTCCTACATCTTTCTTCTGAAAAGAACAACAATACATAAATTAATTGTACTGTCATTCTAATCTACACTGTCACTAACTGAACACACACACACACACACACACACACACACACACACACACACACTTCAGTTTAGTAGTAGAGTAGTACCTCAATAGCTGGCTACAGTACGATAGTTATGGAGATAGACTCCAGTTCTATGAGTGGAGCGGAGCCCCATAGGGGAGCTCTGCTCCTATTGGTTTACCCGCTACCTAAAGTAGCCAATGACTGAATTTTTCAATGCCTGCGCCCGCCTGGGGTGCTATATAAAGGGGCGTACTTCGCTCCCTCATTCTCCCAAACATACAAAACAGCCGGGTTTGAACGAGTCGAAGTGGGCCAGCAGCCCTATGGGGCTCCGCTCCACTCATAGAACTGGAGTCTATCTCCATAACTATCGTTCTATATCGTGGAGCTCCGCCCCATAGGGGAGCTCTGCTCCTATTGGTTTAGGCGGAGCGAGCGAGGCCAAATGTACCCCCACTGAGACTATTAATCCGAAAACAATCTCAGCGGCACCCGGAGCTGACCACTGATGTTGGTTCAAGACAACCTTAAAAAGTTGGCCCAACCCACACCGAGTCTGCTCCACTGATCTAGCCCTTACGTGAGCACGCAGGGTTGTAGATCTAACGGAACATGTCCTGGAGGACGGTCCCCTCCCCAGGCACATCCTTAATCATCCTGACAGCACTTGAATAGCATCCCCAACCAGGGTAATCCAAGTGCCATCCCCACTACATCAGTCCTCAGCAAACTGAGGACAGAATGAGAAAAGGATGAGGAAGAAATATCACTTACCCAACCCTTACGTTGGGTTGTTGATCTAACAGACATGTCCTGGAGGAGGGTCCCCTCCCCAGGCACATCCGTATTCATCCTGACAGCACTTGAATAGAATCCCCATGACCAGGGTAATCCAAGTGCCCTTCCCACAACATCAGTCATCAGCAAACTGAGGACAGAATGAGAAAGGATTGAGGAAGAATATCACTGACCTAACCCTTACGTGAGCACGTAGGGTTGTTGATCTAACGGAACATGTCCTGGAGGAGGGTCCCTTCCCAGGCACATCCGTATTAATCCTGACAGCACTTGAATAGAATCCCATGACCAGGGTAATCCAAGTGCCTTCCCCACTACATCAGTCATCAGCAAAACTGAGGACAGAATGAGAAAAGGATGAGGAAGAAATATCTTCAAGTAACACCGTATAAAAAGTGATGGCGACGACCAAGACGCCGCCACACATATCTCCTCCACTCCCACTCCCCTGAGAATGGCCACTGATGCGGCCATGCCCCTGGTGGAATGAGCCCGAATGCCAGTCGGCACGGGCTGCCCCTTCGATTCGTATGCGAGGCTAATAGCCTCGCAAATCCAAAGGGACAGCCTCTGCTTCGAGAGTGGTGTCCCGGCTTTCTGTCCGCCCTAGCAGATCAGAAGCCGGGGAGAAGATCTCAGTCCTGCCTCGCGCTTCACATATTGTGCCAACGCGCGCACCGGACAATACAATGTAAAACGCCTCTCCCTCTCTCCGTCGTGAGGAGGAGGAAAAAGAGGCGCTCAGAGCACAGCTCTGAACCCTAAACCCACGATTAACCGTAGGGATAAAAGCCGGGTTAGGGCGTAATACAGCTTTTGTTTCGTCATCAGATATGATCAAACAATCTGCCCGTGACGAGAGAGCGCACAAATCACTCACTCGCTCAGCCGTAGTCAAGGCGAGGAGTAGACTCGTCTTGAGAGACAATAAAACGCAACGACACAGTGATAATGGGTTCGAATGGGGGCACGCACAGCGCCTCTAGCACAATCGACAGGTCCCATTTTGGCATTAGAGTCCTATGAGGGCGTCTAAGCCTACACACTCCAGTCAAAAAACGCTTAACCAGCGAATGACTGAAAAACCCGTGTCGTTGTCGCAAAACCCTCATGACAAGCTGAGATGGCAGCCGCGTAAACTTTAATAGTTCCCGCCGCCAATCCCTTGTCAACAGCGACTGTAAGAAGCACAAGAACGTTTCGACCCGACAACAGACAGGGTCAACGTCCTGTCCCTCACACCACTGTGTAAAACTCGCCAGCGCGCCGCATATCCCTTTGCAGTGGATTGCGCGCGCGCACTCTGAATGGTCTGAATGACCGCGTCTGTCAGACCCCTGCATTCTAACAATCCCTCTCAGTAACCAGGCCATGAGGGGCCCCCCCTCATAGGCGGCCCCTTCACCAAGCCTCCGGCTTGAGAGAGTGCATCTTGTCGATGAGGTATGGGCCATGGGCCCTCTACCAACATCTCCATCAGTTCCGGAAACCACGGGGCTCCGGGACGGTCCGGGGCTACAAGAATTAACTCTAGCCTCTCTGACCTCACTCGTGCCAACAGTGGGAGGATAGATGTCAGGGGTGGGAACGCGTATAACAGGACCCTCGGCCATGGGTGGTGTGCGAATGTATCGACTCCCAATGGCGGGTTGTCCTGTTCGCGCAGGGAGAACCAAAGGCGACACTGCGCATTCGTCCGTGACGCAAACAGAACCACTTCTGCTTGCCCGAACCGTGCCCAAATCAGCGACACAATGGAGGGTGCTAACCTCCAGTCGTCGTCCCTCGGGCCTCCCCGTGATAACAGATCTGCTCCTTCCTTGAGCAGACCTGGAATGTGGAGAGCTTTCAGCGAACTCAGGCGACTCCGCGCGCGATGACGCGCGGGTCTCTCCAGTAGCTCAGGTCGGTTTTGACCGATCTCTGTATTACAATCAACTTGCGACGGCGTCTCACTGGAACCCGTCGCAGTCGTGCGAACCGCCTCTGCAGTCTGCGCATGTGTAACAGGCCTAAGGGGACCACTACATGGGCTGCAGACATCAGTCCTAGTAAGGACATCCTTGACAGAGCGGTGATTGTATTTGTCACTCGACACACCCGGAGAGCTGACGTCAGTGTCGCTCTCCGTGGTGCCGATAAACTGGCCCTCATCTCGGCAGTATCCAACTGAATGCCTAGATAGGAAAACTGTTGAGCCGGCCACGGAGCACTCTCTGACCAGTTTACAGCTAACCCCAGCTGAGTGAGGTGCTGCACCAGTGAGGTTGCGTCCCGAATGGCTCGATTTGGGCATTGGGCCAAGACCAGTAGGTCGTCGAGATATGCTAATATGCGTATCTCGTTTCGCCTCAGTGGTTCGAGTGCTGTCTGCACGCATTTGGAGAAAAAACGAGGAGCAAGCGTGCACCCGAAGGGCAGGCGCGTGTACTCGTAAACCTTCCCTTGGAAAGCAAAACGTAGGAATTTCCTGTGCCACTCTGTGATTGGCACACGAAATACGCGACCCTCAGGTATCTACGAAAGGGGCGTTTCGCCACTCTCTCGTTGAGGACCCTGAAATCTAGTATGGGTCTCATGTCTCCCGAATTCTTTGGGACAAGGAAATACGGGGAGTACCATCTCATGTCCCACTGGTCCCTCGGAACCAATGTCACTGCGCCCTTTGTTAGGAGATTCGTAATCTCCTCCTGGAGCGCACGTGTCTATCGGGCAGGACAAAAAACAGTCTCTCTCACGCCCCTGAAGGGCGGAGGAGGCTGAATGAACTGTAGTGCATATCCCCTCCTCAATGTCCTGTCTAGCCAACCCGACAGAATACCTGTCCCTTCTAGTCATTCTGCATAACGCAACGACAGCGGCTGGACCGTCTGTTGTGGTGCAGTCGACAGAAAAAACTTGAATTTCTGTATGATCCCAGCCGCCGCTGCACACCGAGGAGGTGGCACAGCCCAAGGTGGGGTCATTTCGAAAGGGATGGGCTGCCGTCTGTAAAGAGTGTTTGTTATGTGTAACAATGCTCTTTATTGACGCAGGTTTATTATGCCTGATAATCAAAGAACCGGCCGCACGCTCATGAGCTGGGCCAGGTCTTGATAGACATGGAGGGGCTTTTGATGTACATAACGACCCCTCTATACGGCTACATACAGGGGTGTTTAACCCGCTACGTGTCGTGATAGGGGTAAGTCCGTTAGGCAGAGAGCTGGCCACACGCCGGTAAGCTGGGCCAGTCTCCGGTTTGTTTCTAACCGGTAGCGAGTCGACCACACTCTGACAAGGCAGGTCGATCTCCGCTCTGGTAGATAACGGTCCCTCTATACGGCTACAGACAGGGGTGTTTAACCCGCCTCGTGTCGTGATAGGGGTAAGTCCACTAGGCAGAGAGCTGGCCACACGCCGGTAAGCTGGGCCAGTCTCCGCCTTGTTTCTAACCGGTAGCAATTCGACCACACTCTGACAAGGCAGGTGGGTCTCCGCTCTGGTAGATACCATGGAAAATCCTCCTTAGGGATGGTTTGCCGTCTGTAAAGAGTGCTTGTTTTGAGTAACAATGCCCTTTATCGACGTAGGTTTATTATGCCTGATAACCAAAAAACCGGCCGCACGCTCATGAGCTGGGCCAGGTCTTGATAGACATGGAGGAGTTTTTGATGTAATAACGGTCCCTCCATACGGCTACAGACAGGGGTGTTTAACCCCCTTTGTGTCGTGATAGGGGTTAGTCCGCTAGGCAGAGAGCTGGCCACACACTGGTAAGCTGGGCCAGTCTCCGCCTTGTTTCTAACCGGTAGTGATTGGACCACGCTCCGACAAGGCAGGTGGGTCTCCGCTCCGGTAGATAACATGGGAAAAATCTCCTTTACTGAAAAAGTAAGGTGGGGATTTTCCTTCTTTTGCCTCTTTATGAGGTAGCAGCCATGAAGAGGAAACCGGTGGTGGGGTCATTACCGACCCCTCCGCCAGTGAAAACCGGGCCACGCTGCCGTGGGGGGCCGTAGCGGGCCCTCCCAGTGGTCAGCGGCGGGGGCTGGGGATGCAGAGTGGGGCATGGCTCCGTCGTTTAGAGGTAGAGCCAGTGCCGCATCACGCCGAAAACTCCGTTTCGCAGTCGTTGACGGTCTATTCGTCACCACGGCGGATGATTTTCGCAATGGCGGCGTTAAACACGGCGATGTTATTCGTCGCTGCCGCCGCCTGCGCACCGAGATGGGGCGGCGAGGGCGGGGAGCACGTGCTCTACCTGCCGCTCGCTCTCATCAGAGCTTTCTGATTCTGACACCGGCACCGACCACTCAGCTGGGTGAGGGCGGCGTGAAGTCAGGGCCGGCTGAGCGGGCGGGACCATCCCTACTTGGGGAGGTGCCTGCCCAGAACGCCGTATGGGAAAAATCTCCTTTACTGAAAAAGTAAGGTGGGGATTTTCCTTCTTTTGCCTCTTTATGAGGTAGCAGCCATGAAGAGGAAACCGGTGGTGGGGTCATTACCGACCCCTCCGCCAGTGAAACCGGGCCACGCTACCGTGGGGGGCCGTAGCGGGCCCTCCCAGTGGTCAGCGGTGGGGGCTGGGGATGCCGAGTGGGGCATGGCTCCGTCGTTTAGAGGTAGAGCCAGTGCCGCATCACGCCGAAAACTCCGTTTCGCAGTCGTTGACGGTCTATTCGTCACCACGGCGGATGATTTTCGCAATGGCGGCGTTAACACGGCGATGTTATTCGCCGCTGCCGCCGCCTGCGCACCGAGATGGGGCGGCGAGGGCGGGGAGCACGTGCTCTACCTGCCGCTCGCTCTCATCAGAGCTTTCTGATTCTGACACCGGCACCGACCACTCAGCTGGGTGAGGGCGGCGTGGTGTCAGGGCCGGCTGAGCGGGCGGGACCATCCCTACTTGGGGAGGTGCCTGCCCAGAACGCCGTTCTTGCTTGTCCTCCGCTGCTAGAAAATCGCAGCGGCAGGTGTCCCGGAGGAACTTCTTCGTGGTCGGCGGCGGACGATCCATCGCTGAAGGGAAAAGTCTGGCGGGTCCTCCAGTCTTAGTAGTCGTCCTTCTCAGTCT
>NC_137690.1:61796304-61853804 GCF_963989245.1 Nansenia antarctica | reverse complement strand
CTTACCCCAAACATAACATATTGCACTGTGTTTTAATGAATAGGTCATTCCATCAGAGTATTTCACTATAGGGAGAGCATTCAGTTGTCACAATAGTGCCATCACTAAGCTACTCCTCAGTGAAATACACACTATACAATGGGACTTTCTCATCATCATATGGATCCAGTCCAGAGACTTAGACTTCCTTTCAGAATGACCATGTGTGTGTGTGTGTGTGTGTGTGTGTGTGTGTGTGTGTGTGTGTGCGCGCGTGTGTGTGTGTGTTCATATGTCTGAGTGTGTCACCCTATATCAGTATACTACACCTTCTACAACAGTTGGCTCTGCGAGTCTACTGTATGTGCCTGTAGGTTTATATTCACTTCCTTTTGTTCTATTTCTACCATATCCTCATCCTCATGTCGGTGTCATACTACCTCTACCTTTAAATAACTTCCTCTGCCTTTAGAGTCATCGTTATTGACAGTTCTCTCTGAAGAAACTCTAAACCTGTAATCCTCAGGGGCTCGAGGCTTAGGAGGCCAATACACATACTATCTGCTCATGAACAACATTCTCTACATTTACTGTCTCTATCACTGTTATATATCCATCTTTGTGTGTAAATACTCTCTCTCTCTCTCTCTTTTTCTCTCTCTCTCTCTCTCTCTCTCTCTCTCTCTCTCTCTCTCTCTCTCTCTCTCGTCTGAAACCCTGTGCCTGTATGGCTGAGTGGATCGGAGCCTGAGGGCTCCAGGGGGCAGGTGACCATGCTGTACCTCTGCCAGGTATACCTCTTTCTACATGGGAGGGGCCAGGGCTGTGCTGCAGGGCTCCTGCTCCTCTTATTTCCCTGGCAAATGTTGTCACCACCAGTTCCCCCTCCTCTCTGCTTTGCTCTTGTCACGACTGTGAACGCCACAGCTCCCCAGAGAGGACCGGAAAAGGATGTACTAATGGAGGCCGTAGGAAGGACAGCCGCTCTCCACCTCTGCGCTGCACTTTTCATTCTCACAGGTAGGAAAGAATAGAAATGCACTGTTTTGGGGGGACTGTTGCTGTTAGGGTGACAGTCACTATGGGCCACCATGTTTGGGATACCAGTGAACAGGAACGGTCGACGAGGTGGGATACTTGTCTAAAATGTTGTCTAAATGTCTAAGGAGGAATGGAACTTTGTCTGAGCATGTTGCTGGTATTGCTGTCTTGGCGTAGCCTACTTGGTAGATAACTGGTTTAATGCTGTCATCTGAGTGATTGTTGATGGCTGTTGCCTTTAGGGGCAGAAATCAATTTCCAGAGAGACACAGAAACTGCATCTGGTCCTTGTTTAACCTTTGATCTAACCCTGATCTGCTCACTCATTGCTGATGTTATTCTGTATGTATTATGACATGTGGATTTAATGGCGCTTTCATACAGTCATGGCCACCCGTGGGCATGTGCATGTGCATGGACGCAGAGTGAGGAGTCAGTGTTGTCAGTGCCCATTTGAATTCTAGAAACATATGACTGGATATGACTGGATATGACACTGATCATAGTAACGAAGGTGATTCGATAACCCTGCTCACGTAATGGGCTAAGGCCTTGTCATTAGCTCAGCGGGCTAACACAGTCTTGTGGTGGACAGACGACCCGGTTTCAAACCCAGTTGGTCACATAAATGCATGAGGAAGAAGACAGTGGAAAGAGTAAATAGTGTGTCTAGCAGCCCACATTACTCTGACTCATCTTGAGTCTATCAGACATTGTGAGTTAATCGGGTCAGCTGTCAACAATGGTGCTCTACATCAAAGACTGTGTAATCAACTTCACTTGAGAGAGTGTTTGTGTGATCAGAGAAGGAGGTGGGCAGTTGATGGTGGTACACCCTACATTGAGTTGTCCCATGCACCGATGGCCTTTATTTAAAGTCCAAACACCTCTGCTTTAGAAGTGTCAACGGGCGGGTGTGCATGTGTTTTAGTTGATTGTGCGTTTATGTGTGTGTGTGTGTGTGTGTGTGTGTGTGTACGTGTGTACGTGTGTGTGTGTATGTGTGCCTGTGTGTGTGCGTCAGTGTCAGTGAAGACATCCCCTTATCTCAAAGCCCATTGTCAGAGTAATCGCCACTATCACTGCCCCTTATCACCACAACAGTCCTGGGCTTGTTTAGGGAACAACAGGGATGGAGTGGGCTCAGCACACTTCTTTCTTATTCACTGGGCCTTCTACGGAGTAAACACAGGCACACTTCCAGTCCCCACCCTCCCACACACACACTCACACACGCACACACACACACACACACACACACACACACACACACACACACACACACACCGCCTGCCTGCTTGCTCGCAGCCTGCAGGCTTCTCGGAGCGTGACATGGGGGTGGCCGTTGTATTATTTAGGACACAACACCAGGCACACAGTAATCTATTGTGATGAACAACACTGGCAGGCAGTCAGCAGGGCCCTGGCTGCTACGGGCTGGAGAGATGGCCCAAGGGAGGACTAGAATGGACCAGGGAGGATGGAGGGAGCGACGGGAGAGACAGGAGAGACAGAGAGACAGAGAGAGAGAGAGAGACAGAGAGACAGACAGAAACAGACAGACAGACGCAGAGAGAGAGGGAGGTGAAAAGTGGAGAAAGAAAACAAAGTGTGTGTGTGTGTGTGTGTGTGTGTGGGGGGGGTATCTGTATACAGTACACTGCCTACCTGCTGCTGCTGCTTAACCTAACCAAGCAACCCAACCCGGGCACACTTAGTCTCCCCTAATCCTTGCTACAGTTCAGTACAAAGGACCTGCAAAATGAAACCACCATTGGGTATGGTATCACTGGTAATAATGGTATTATTAAGTACTACTTAACTATTTGTTTTGGTTGGAGACCTTAGACCTATTAAACCTGATGAGAGACAATGGTAGTTAATGTTCACAGTCCATTATGTATTGTGTTTGTAGCTCAAAGGTGGCAGTTGTCTATTATCAGTGTGCCAACTCTCATGGCAACTGAAGCCTACTGTAACGTAAACAGAACCGTACAATGTTCAACGGCTACTTCACACAGCTTACTTGTTTGCTGTAAGACCAGTTGGGAGAAATAAAACTTGTCTGTGTCTGAGGACAATCAGTCAGGAACTGAATAAATATTTGCTTGCCACAGTTTAAGGACAAGAGTCCTGGATGAGAGAAAGAAAGGAGATAATTAAACATTTAAAAAAAAATGAATTATGTCAATATGGGTGGGAGTACGTCTCAAACCAACCTGCTATGTCTCTTTTGTGAAACGGAGCACAAACAGAGGACTACCTGCACTTCCCTGTTGATGTGTCTCATATTAGGCTGAATACCATGCTAACAGCTGATTATAAATGAAGTTGATACATTTACTGAATCAAATAAACACATTTGAGTTTGTCTGTTGTTCTGTTAGTACCTGTGTTCTTATGTGAACGTTCTCTGTGATATCGCTCACAAACATGTGCCAGGGCTAGGAACCTCTGAAATGCAAATCAGGAAGTACTGTATGTGTATGTGTAATGAGAAACATTGCAGGCTTTACTGATAGAGAATCCACTGGCTCACCAATGTTACCCGCTACATAACCTGGACTGGAGTTGCACCTTCACTTGGCCCACTGGACTAAAGACTGGTGGATTATATACATTTATTGAAAGAGGCTTATTAACGTTTTCCCAGTTGCATTTTGTTACCAAAGAGATCACCCTCTGAGATTATTCATTAAAACTATCTGACTCTCTTTATACCTCCCCCTTCTCTGTTGCTCTGCTGTCTCTCTCTCTCTCTCTCTCTCTCTCTCTCTCTCTCTCTCTCTCTCTCTCTCTCTCTCTCTCTCTCTCTTCTTTCTCTCTCTCTCTCTCTCCATCAGAAGTCAACTCAGAACTCATACATGTTCCATCATCACTGCTCCATGGTGTCAAAGGGAGGTCCCTCCTCCTCCACGTGGAGACTCGCTTCCGATTGGACAATGCTGAGATCCAGGGGACCTGGTACCAGACCACGCCCAACACCCCCATCATGCAGCTGGTGACCTTCACCAACGACACGGCCATCATCAACATGATCATGAAATACCAAAACCGCTTCTCCTTCAAGGCGCCCAACGCCTCGCTGTTCATCAACCGATTGGACGAGGCAGCCGAGGGAGAGTACCGCCTGGTTCTCAACATCCAACTGGACCTCAACATGCCGCTCCCTCAGAGGCCTGCTCCTGTGCAGGAGGAGAGGACCATCACAGTCACCGTGGATGGTGAGTGGTGGTCACAGGCCAGATCAGTCATGCTGTCTTATATGATCATGATGAAGTTCTTTTTGTAAGTCGCTTTGGATAAAGGCGTCTGCTAAATGCCAAAAAATGGAAAAATTTAAATATAATGAAGTGAGGTTATTAATGAACCTTTCATTGAGTCACGTATGATGTATTGAACAATTGATCTGTCGCAGAGTTGAGCTGAGTGAGGTTTGAGGTGGTCAGTCGTGGACAGTATTGGGAACGGGATACAATATGCCTGTTGTCCACCTGAAAGGCTTTATATTTCTTCCAGCTGTATTTTCAAGTGTTCTGCTTCCTTCCCCAGTGCCTGTGTCCACGCCCGTCATTAAGAAGACCCCGTCTTCCGCTGTTGTGGAGGACAAGGAGAACGTGACGTGGACCTGCTCCGTGGAGAACGGGACCAGGGTCCAGTTCCAGTGGCTGAGGGACAACGTCCCCCTCCGTGCTAGTGAACGCCATCGGTTCTACCGGAACAGCTCTACCCCTCAACTCTCCACGATGGTGATCAGCCCAGTCCGGAAGGAGGATATCGGGCGGTACCGCTGCGTGGCTAGCAACCCTATCAGTCAGCGGAAGAGCCACGCCGTCGACCTCAGTGTGTTCTGTGAGTAGGCCTCTCAGAGCCAGGTGCCATATTCTTATGTTGAAGAAAACAGAGAAGATTGGCAAGCGAGTTGCTTAACAACTGTAAACGACAATATGTTTGCTATTCATGAGCAAACAATACATCAGAAACATGCAGTGATTTAAATAAATACAAGCAAAAGCATGAGGAAGGAGGATTATATCCCTTTTCTGCCTTCTATGAGTACCCCTGGTATGTAAATCCAGAGAACTCTGTGAAGCCTGAAAAGAGATGTGATAGTATTTGCATGGGAGTCTAGGTCTGACAGAAGGCCTCTGTTCTGTGCAGTGATACCATCATTGCTGCAGTATCACTATCCTGTCAGTATTGGGTTAAGGAAACCAGCCTTGTCTTAGCCAGTCTAATGAAGGTTACATTGAGGGACAACATTGATGCATGTTCCTTTTTTCAATTTCTATGATATGAATCAATTTAACATCAATAACTTGAATCCATCAACTCCCAGATGGACCATACAACCTGGCCGTGAGGTCAGGTCAGGGCCTGAGGACAGGGGAGGTCTTCACAGCCAACCCAGGTGAGGTGGTGTTCTTCGACTGCCAAGCCGACTCCAACCCCCCCAACAGCTGTGTGTGGATCTCCAAGACCAACAATGCCACTGAGGTCATCATGATTGGTCCGCGTCTGGAAGCCCGCACCTCCTACCGGCTGGCCCATGCTGAGGAGTACCTTTGCCGAGCCTTCAACAACGTCACCCAGAAGCAGGATGAGACCCAGTTCACGCTGGTGGTGACGGGGACAGGTGAGGAGAGATGGGACTGCTTGGGGGTGCGTGGGTGGGGATGGAGATTTGGGTCCAGATACAAATGTATGCATGCACACACACACACACACACACACACACACACACACACACACACACACACACACACACACACACACACACACACACATATTGCTGTATGGTATTTGTGTTGGATTTCATGGTGCCATTTCTGCTCTGTTGCTAAGTGTCGTCTCTGTTGCCTATGTAAAAGTCCAGGGGTTCTATTAGAGAGCAAACAGAGAGTAACAGCTGGTCTCCTTGTTGACCATGTTTTACTGCATGTGGAGTTTCTGTGTATACTAGACACCAATGTCGTCTCAGTCTCATGGCAAAACATGTGTAATCTTGGCCACTGTGCAGCTAATGACTATTGTGACTTAAAAGTAAAGAAAAAAAAGACAGAAGTAAAAGCACTGATTGTCCAACAGGCTTGTCATGACACATGCCCTCAAGTTGGGCACATCAGTTGAGTAAAATGTATTTGCTCAACCTTGAGACAACGTGTTGAACTTAAAATCTGTTTCTAAATTTAAAGTTCCTCTTTTGCATATGCAGGAAAGGAGAAGAATGTCCAAGAGAGCAGTTACGTGTCTCCTCTGGCAGCCATTACTGTCTCCTCCCTGCTCATCATTGGCTGTATGCTGCTGGTGTTCCTAAGGAAGACCTGCCATCCTAAGAGAGGTGAGAGGTTATCCTTAGATAGCTAGGTCTTACTGTGAATGTAAATCATTTGCCAATGTTAGGGTGCGTTCCAATTAGGCAGTTATTCCTTGTCCAGGGCACTGCACAGGATATTCATCAATTTTAAGGGAGATTCCAATCCATAGGGAATGGAAATATTTAGTTTGAAGTGACCTGCAACGTGGGTGTAACCATACTGTAACATACTGAAACAAGTCTACACTATACAGGAAAACAAACAAGTCTTCTCAACAGTCATTAGTAGAGCAGGAAAAAAATACAATCTTAATGTCTTATTTTTAGTGTGCATTGTTTGGAGCTATTTGTCCATTAGGACAAAGTCCATTAGGTAACTCACATAAACAGGGCTAAAATGTAACATTACAGTCGCAGCTAACATACTAGATGTAGCAGCAGTTAACATACAAGATGTAGCAGCTAACATACTAAATGTTGAACATTAACAAAAAATACTGTCCGTAGTTATTAGCATAGCTACATTTCTGGTGAAGGACTTTTGTTTGCGTCTCTGTTGTGTGGTTGACTGAAATACATGTCACTTATGTCACAGTTTGATGATGCTGCAGGGCATTCCAAACAAAAACATGGTTCTACGACATAGTTCCCTTGGCACAGCCTTAGTCAAGCTGAAACAGGCTCTAGGGAAAAACAACAGGCCTTTTATGTTAAAGGTATTAACATTTCAAAAGCTCTACAAAATGAAAATTACACATTTGTAAATCTCTCTCTCTCTCTCTCTTTCTCTCTGTCTGTCTCTGTCTGTTGTAGTTCTGATGAACTTCTACAATAGGTAAGGGACCCTACTGAGATGGTATTACACATTGAATACAAATACATTTTGCTGTGAATGGGTAAATGCATTATTTTTTGTTTGTTAATTTCCCTGTCCTTTGCAGACCTTTAACAGAACAGAAGCGTTTACATCGTTCAGGTGAGCTCCCCTCTGCACCTGTGCCTGTTTATGGCCTGCCAACATTCCTGTCTGTTGTCAAGCAGTTGTTGTGTACATAGCCAAAACAAACTAAAACCCTCATAACATAGAACAATTCCAGTAATCATAGGTGTTTGTCTTGTGCAGACATACATCAAAAACATAGCTCATTTGCAGATTAACTTGGTTGCCCCAAATTATCAGTTGACCTGTGCCTTAATCAAACAGCTCAGTAGTTAACTGTTTGGCAACTCTCTGTCCATCAGTGAAGGCTGGTGGAGGTAGGAATCCGAGGACGGGTCACTGTTATGCATGGAACGTAATGAGGAATGGTATCAAACATGTGTGCATGCATTACAATGAGCCCGTCCTCCATTTTCTACATCCACCAGCCGCCCCTGCTCTCCATGCAATGGTCTTTACAAATTGTGTACGGTCACAATCTTTTTTTCTGAGACGGAAAGTGATTCCCAATCAAATAGACAACATAGCATATTAGAAGCAAGAAGTTTGCAAGAGAGACAACACTATATATTGAGACCGGAACATGCATCCAAATGTGACAAATCTTTTGAGATATTGATTACTGTAGGGGAAGATATTAACCATCACAAACATTGTCCCTACAGGTCATGAAGATGCAACTGAAGATTTTGGTATCTACGAGTTTGTCTCTATACCTGGTAAAATGGAATCTACACAGGTATGTGTTGAATGTCCTCCAATAATACAGTTTGTATTATGTAGTATGTCGTAACACAATAATAATAGTTACCTGTGGAATTTACATCATATGTTTTTTTTTTCACTCCTTAGGCATCAAGCAGATCTCTCGCACATTTAGAGTCAATTCAGGATATGCACACCACCATCTATGATGTCATCAGGCATATCCCTGAAACTCCTTCAGAGCAGTCTGTGATTATTTAATAAAGGGAACCCAGTGAGACAGACAGAAGCACTTCTATTTCCCATGGACATATCCTTTGATGGATGATAGAGCTTTTTTATATGAAGGAGCTACAATGCTTCAATGTTCTTATGACATCACTGCAAGTGATAGTTGTTTGATGGATTGTGGTTGTAATCTTGTGAATCTCTTTTATACGGTTGGGCCTACGTGAGATCTGCCACATCCAATGTCCTACTTGTAATTTCATATATTTATTTAATTTAAAATACAAGGGTTTTCTTTGAAATTCTGTTATCTTTCCTTTTCGTCTATTTATATACAATGTTAATTTTTGTTGTCTCCGAGTCCTTCGGTTAAACATACTCACTTCTGTAAGTACAAAATTAAATGTCGAAACATGTGAATACAATACATTTTTATTCTATAATGCACTGCAATTGCTTCATCTTTTTAATATTTGTGTTGAATATGTTGTTAATATGTTCTTTGTCCGAGTTTATTTCCATGGACATAGCTGTTGGTCCTCTCTTCTGAATGTAGCAGTTTTGGATACTTTTGACATTGTCAAATATTGAAATGCCAGGTGTGCTGTTGCCTGTATGCATAGTATTGTACAGTTTCCATTTACAGATATGTACCTTTTGTATTTGAATAAATATGTACAACAATTCTATATGACTTAAGTGCCTGACCATCTGATGTATATTACTGGTCTGAAATGTGTTGAAAACTGGTGTGAAAAGTGGTCCTTCATCCTCATGATGAGTGCAGCTCTATTTTGTTGTTTATCTGGTCTGGTCTGGCGATAGAGAACACGACAGAAGGAGGGTTCAGCATGGGGTACTGTGCATGGTTACTCCTAGTCACGAATAGCCTCTCAGTGTGTGTGTGTGTGTGTGTGTGTGTGTGTGTGTATGTGTGAGTATGTGTGAGAGAGAGAGAGACAGAGAGAGAGACAGAGAGAGACAGAGAGAGATAGACAGGGTGAGATCGATCGAGCGATAGAAAGAAAGAGACAGACTGATAAACAGACAGACAGATACTGTTGACTGAATTTATCACAAAAAGTACTGACTGTATCTTGATCTGCATGCAAAGCATTGCAATTCCTCTAACTCTCGTTTGGATATAGAACATTACGAATGAAAGATATGTGAATAATAAACATGTCTTGTTGAATGCAGAAGTACAGATAGTGTCCCATAGCCTTGTGCCATAGACAGAACAGAATTTATGATGTGGATTCCTGGTAGTGGGACCATCTGTTCTGTCTCATTGTATGCTAAGGGAGGATCCACACAGTGCAACTACATGACAAACAACAGTGGAGCCTGTCTGGTGGGGGCACGTCACCTTCATTTGACAGGGAAATAGCCAGAGGTGTCATTAAACAGGAACAAGAACTAGTCCCTGCTCTGTTTTTAAAATACTAGGAAACTCCACCACGAAAGTGGGGCTTGGTGAGATATGGTAGTGCTCGATGATAATCTTGTGTTTTCAGCATTAAAGAGGATTGGGGGTAATTGGCACTTAAAAGTCTGCAATTCACAGACCAAGAGGGACACAAGAGGGTTTATGGAAACATGCTCTGCTTTCAATCAGTTGTAATGACACATACACAGCCAACAACATGCTGCATCATGATGTTCACACCTCAACTGGGCAATTGCCTCCCTAAAGGATCTCACACTCTGCTGTCTCTGGCTGCCATCTAGTGTCAGGGGAGAAACACATTTAGAAATGGAAATCAGGGATAATGAATGAATGAATGAATGAATGAATGAATGAATGGTCTTTATTGTCATTAATACAGTACAGGTACCATACAACGAAATTTAGGAGGGGGGGCTCCCCTGGTGCTTGGAAAAAAGACTAAAAACAAGAGGTCCAAGGGTAAAATAAAAAAGGGAAAAGAGCTGGTTTACATAAATAAATGCTATGTACACTATCTACTATACTATACTACTATACTATACAATAAAACACTGTGCTGTACTCTATGCTATGCTATAAATATCCTAACTTTTCCTATATCTGAACCTTATGTACCCGAGGGTTGTCATATTGCACATAGTATTGTTGCACATTCATTAAAGTGTCGCAGTTAGCAGGTTTGAAATGTTCACAGTTGTATTTCAATATTGCACTTATGTTTACAATCTAGTAGCTGCCATCAAATTGTCTAGATTGTCCAGGGCCTAGAACCTAGGTCTTTGCTGTGTTCAGGGCCTGAATGGCCCTAGGGTAGAAGCTGAGCCTATAGTGTAGCCCACATGTGGATTGAGTCATCAATCAAGAAAGAAAGCAATGAAACCTGTTTATGAATATTGCTGAATACTCAACAACATAAATTGACAATCAATGTTTTAATGAAAGAATAGGGAAATGTAGTTCAAGGAAACCGTCAACGAATGCTGTCCATCCCTCACTAAAACTACAATTCCCGCTTAGCTTTAGGCTCTCGTAACGTAGCGTGTGGTCACGTGACGGGTAACTAACATGGCCTCTCTCGCAGAGTACAGGAACTGAATCGTTGACAGGACAGCTAAATAACAGTGTATTCGTCTATTAGCTATTAGACGAATCGTCCCGTTACAATGCAGAAGATCAAATCACTTATGGCCCGGCAGGTAAGCCATTCAAGTTCCTATGGTTTCCTGTTACCCCCTGTCTCCCACGTCGCTCTGACAGCTGTGGAGCTCCACACCAGAAGTGACACTGACAGCTTGACACACACAGATCACAACAATACGATCAAGATGATCGTGGATCGATTTAAATCACCAAAACAACTAGCTCCCGTTTTAGATTTAGACTGTTGTCCTGTCTAGAGACATTCGTGCGCTGACTGAAGCTAACACTGTCAGTGTTATATAGCTATGCTAGCTTATATTGTACAACAATGGATGGTGGGCGGTTAGGGACATTCTCACCTTCGTAATGTGATATCTTTGTAGCTATCTAGACTGAATAGCAGGGCAGGTCACTTCAAAATCAACCCCGGCATCTCTTGTTGAGATGTGTGCCTGTGTCTTCTTACATGATGTTGTAGCCTATGGCAACGTCCTCGTCTCACACCTCCCAGCTGATGCACATAAAGTGCACATAAAATGTTTTCCTAGTTTACAATGATTGTTCACCATTTGACCTTGTTAAACTTACAGTGGTGATGATCTAATATATTGCCATGTTTTGACAACAGGGCCTGAAAAGTCCCCAGGAGAGCATGGCGGACCTCAGCCCTGTTGAGAACTTTAGGATTCCAAGCAAGGTGAGCTACCAGGAGATCACTGACTCTGTTTTGTTTTTACAGTGTGCTGGCTGGCACTGCTATTGTAACTTGTATTGTAAACTGTACACACAGCGAACCCAACAGACAGAAAGCATTTCACCCACTAAACATGCATTATGTTATGCAGGTTATTTTAATAGACTGTTGGTTGATGTATTTTAGAGAGATTTATTATGCTATGTTATTGTGTCATTGCACCTTCTGACAGTGCCCAGTCCCATATGGGCTTAATTCATGGGCTCTTACTTAGATAATACTGGGTAAAACTGTTATTACTTGATCATTACATATTAGCCTAGTTACTGTTTCTGTTAGATTTACTGACACAAGCACCGCTATGTGCCATATAGTACCAATTGTTATCAATTGTGTTGAATTTATCAAGGTAATTACAAGAAAGAACCTTTTGTTACCAGTGGTGATTTTAGCATGGCATTTCTGGAGGGGCAGTTTTGTATCATGTCACCATTACAAAAACATAAAGATAATCTATGGTAGGCATACTATGGGCTGTGCTGTGAGTGCCAGTGAGCAGAAAGAAACTTAATACGCTTCAGAGCTTGGTGCAACACAGAACAAGTTATCAATTGTGTTTCTACAATTGTATTTCTTTAAATGTCAAATAAACACCATCAGAGCAGAGGCTATAACACACTACAAAAGCCACATTAACATGTAAGCCTTAACGGACGTATATCAATATACAGCCTGAGCCCTGTCCAGGGTTCTCAAAGCGACAAGTAACAAGTGTGCCCACTGCCCATCATAGGTCTCGGCATTAGCCCTGCACGTAACATTTAGTCCTCCACTTTATCTCACAGCCTGTATAACACAAAACAAAACCAATAGTCTACAGTGAACGGTGCACTGTCCATTTGTCATGCATTTGTCATGGTAGCTTTGTGTTCACACACACACACACACACACACACACACACACACACACACACACACACACACACACACACACACACTGAAAGATTATCAGCTCATCAATACGAAGTAGGCCTACATGAGAGTACATGCACAAAACGGGCTAACGTTACTCATTAACTGTTTACACAACAGCGTCAGTCAAATCACAGTGTGACAGTCAGATGGAGCATTAGGTAAACAACCAACAGCAAGGTAATGCATATTATCAGCTGAGAAAAACAACGTTGACCTTTGATGACATCGACATGAGCCCTGTTTACCCGTACCTCCGCCGTTCTGTTCGTGATGATTTTAGATTATTTTTGCACCGCACATATTGCCCTGTAATAAGAGCATGCGACCACAGCTCCCTTGTGTCTCGTATTGTCCAAATGTTCCCTGAATTTTAGCTGCATGTTTTTCCAGCATGTAAATCCGTTGTCTATAAAAATTCGACTCCAATTCTTTTCCCCTGCCAATATTGTGTCGTTGTTTTATCCAAATGTCCCGCTAAATTCAGACCAATTACAAAACTGTTTTGCAAGCGCGTCGCCTCGCTCATGTTGAGAGCGATTGATTGATTGATTGATTGAAAACTTTATTAGAAGATTTGCAGAAGTAGGTACATGAAAGTACATATTACATACAAGGTCAACTAACAGGATAAAAACCCAAGAAAACCACTGGCTTATTTCAATTGGGGTCCTTGCGTAATCGAGATTCAGTCTCGATTACGTGAACTGAGTGGAACTTTAACAGGCGATGTCACGTGCGGTTGACTGTTGCATGTAACGTCCATTACGGACACCAGGGGGCGAGAGAGGAACCGAAACGAGGAACCGAAATCTCCGTTGCAATTCGGTTCGGTAGGTACCGAATGTAAAGTAACCGGTACCATACCGGTACCGGTTTTCGGTACCCAACCCTAGTGAGGAGAGAGAAAGACAGCGATGCTGAGCTGGGAGGTGCATTGCTGGTCAAGGAGGCCTTGTCTTGGCCTGGTCTATCTGGTCCAACCAGGTCTTTAACTTGTATCATCGAGGTCCAGCTTACCCTTTTCTAGACATAGCTGAGTCAATCAATTTAATTTTGTAATGAAATAATTTATTAATATTGCAATATCTTTTCAATGCTTAAATATGCTTTATCAGTGAAGTTGGTTTAAAAAGTCTGGATCTTAGCCGCTTGGAACTCAAGATGGGATGTGGCCAGATTTCTGTGCAGCCTCCTCAGCCCACTGGGCCTCCAGCACAGTGACATGTAGCATGTTGTGGCTGGATGAGATGGGACTCTCACCTGGAGGGAGGGAGAGTAAATATCAGTAACAGTAACTAACAGTTAATGGGGATCCATAGAAACAAACAAATAGACTCACATATCATCTGCTTCTGGTCCTCATGGGCAGCGACAGCCATAATGGAGGCAGGGAGAGGCTCTTGGTCCTGGACATGGACAGCAGGCTGCTGGGCCTGTGGCATGGCAGCCATGAAGAATCCAGGTGGGGGAGCAACCTGGTAGAGGTTGATGTCTGGGTTGGGAACGGTGCAGACGCTGGCCATCCTCTGCATGTGCTGGTTGGTTGTGTGAGTCTGGCGCTCCTCCTTGCTCTGGGCCAGGGCCACATACAGGGGCTTGGTGGCCACGATGCAGCCGTTCATCTCAGTCACAGCCTTGGTGGCCGCCTCAGGGGAGGAGAAGCACACAAAGCCAAATCCCTTGCTGCGTCCACCCTCCATCATCACCTTTGCACTGGTGATCGTTCCAAAGTGGGAGAACTCTTTGTGCAGCTGCTCATCATCCAAGCGGTCATGCAAGTTCTTCACATACAGGTTGACACCCTGGTAGAGAGAAACCCTGTTTAGTGAGATGTTTTTCATCCCTCAAATACATCAACAATGTTTACCATGACTATCACCTTATTTTAAATACAGTATATGTATATTTCTTTCATAAACACACACCTGGTATCTGGTCCTGCAGCCCTGCTTTATCTGCTCAAACTGGCGCTTCAGCACAGTCTGGCGCTCTTCTCTCTTCAGGGCACGGCCCACGTAGATCCATCTCCCATTTATCTCCTGGCCATTCATCTCATCAATGGCTCTCTTGGCATCCTCATGCCTTTCGAAGTTGACAAATCCAAAACCCATGGATTTACCAGCGCCATCAGTCATGACACGGACGCTCAGGGCTGGTCCAAATCTTTCAAACCTCTCCTTAAGGCGGTGGTCATCCATATCCTTTCCAAAGTTTTTGATGTAAATATTAGTGAACTCTCGAGCCCTGGATCCAAGTTCAGCCTCTCGTTCATCGCAAGATTTGAAGTGTCCAATAAACACTTTTCTGCCACTCAATACCATGCCATTGAGTCTCTTAATAGCTCTCTCAGCGGCCTCCTGGGTATTATACTGCACAAAGCCAAAGCCTTTAGAGCCATTCTCATCAGATGCTACCTTGCAGGAAAGGATGTCCCCAAACTCAGAGAACATGTCGTAGAGGTGATTGCTGTCAAAAGTCTCCACTAAATTCTTGATGAAGATGTTGCCGACCCCACTATTCCTCAGAGAAGGGTCACGCTGAGACCACATGATGCGCATAGGTCTTCCATTGACGTCATCAAAGTTCATGGTGTCCAGGGCACGCTCTGCGTCAGCTTGCTGGTGAAAGTTGACAAAGGCATACCCAAGAGATCGGCGTGTTATCAAATCCCTGCACACTCTTATAGAGATGATTGGAGCAGAAGGGCTGAATTTCTCATGCAGCATTCCCTCAGTGGTGTCCCTGTGGAGATCTCCTACATACAAGGAGGCCATCGATTGAATAGACGCACTAGGATTCATGTCTGCTGACTGAAAAAGTTTGGAAAAGTTTTTGAAACAAATAACTGTCTATCTATCTAGCTCTTCACAGAGGACTTGCAGGTAAATGAACAGCATGTGTGATACAGATGGATTCTAGAAGCCCAGCTGCATGTTCTACATTGTTATGTCATCACACTGTGAGATTCTTAATGACTGGATGTGATGTGTGTAATGTTTTAGAAGAATTCTAACTTCAGTCATTGTTACATCACAGACCATAGCCAGGGTCCATTTAGAGGCCCTTAAGCATGTCTTACCCAGAGAGAGAGTTGACCATATTACACATAGCTGCAACATTTGCAGGAAAAGCACTATGCAAATAAAACGTTATTATATTATGATTATGATTATGATTATGATTATTATGATTATTATTATATTCATCACAAGTCATTTCACAGCAATCGGACTGGTTGAATTATGGCTCAAAACCACCAAGGTCATGTCCTCTGTGTGTCTCAATGGGAGCTACAGTCCTGGTCCATCCATGTTGGCATGGATGAAAAATCCTTCTGAAAAATCATTTCATAGAACACTTTGAAAGAAGTTGAAACATTTGAAACAATGTAACTATTTCTTGAACTAATAGATATTTCTTTGTTCATTCTCTAAACAACTGTTCAACTTAAGTTGAATTCAGCACATTGTCAAATGTTTAAATAACTTTAACTTTCCTACACTTTGCACATAACTGTGTAGACAGAGAGCTTCAGATGTAAGACTGACAAACAGTCAGATATTGCTTCCAGCTGTTTTACTTTTTCTTTTCAGTAAACCTCATTATGGTTTATGGATACCCAAGTATATCAAAGTTAGCGTTGTTTTGGGGCCCAACATACCATAACTGTCCCATCTCACTGCTGTGTAATACTGATATAACTACATCTCAGGGCTTGACGCTTACCTTTTTCCCAGGTAGCACTGTGCTACCATGTTGAAAAATTTAGTAGCACACCAAGAATTTCAGTAGCACAATGAAAATTGCGCAATTTTCGTCAACAACGACAACAAATTATCATAATCATAACATATCAAAATGATCATAACCGGCTCTTGGACGTAATAAAAATGGAGACTCACACAATGTAAAGGGGAAGTAAGAATATTAATTTCAGTTGGCCCACGGTTCGGTATGAACCTCGGTTTTTGGGTCACGGTTCACGGTTCGTGTTTTAAAAAATAAAATAATGCTACTATTTATTTACAAACTGTTACTTTATTTTGCTTATACTTATGGAACTTTAACATTTAGACACATTCCAGAATATGACTGGTATATTCTAAATATATATAAACAAAAAACACTTTCAAATGTAAAAAAAATACATAAACACTTTCAAATGTGACGTGTTGTGGATTGGAACTACGGATCATAAGCTTTCAAATGATGTGTCATACATTGAAATACGAAAAAAGATGAAGTTAGAGTCATTTGAATGTTAGACGTCAGGCACATATAGGGTTAACCTCTTTGTAATGAAACCGGAAGCAAACGCTGCTAGCGGCTAACAAAACACAGCGCTACGAGCGCATTTTAAGCGCATATAGGACTCGAACTTTCTGTTCACTGTTTTCATTCCCTCATCGCTTATACACATACGTTTGACTGCGCATGACAGTAGTTCAGCATTTTAGTCTTTTAGTCGCACTGGTGCGATTGAATGTATTTCAATAGTCGCACAGAAATATATTCACTCGCAAATGCGACCAAAACAGTCGCACTGTCGAGCCCTGCATCTCACTGCTGTGTACTACTGATATAACTACAGTAAACTGTGTAATACTGATATAACTAGGCTACATCTCACTGCTGTGTAATACTGATATAACTACATCTCACTGCTGTGTACTACTGATATAACTACATCTCACTGCTGTGTAATACTGATATAACTACATCTCACTGCTGTGTAATACTGATATAACTACATCTCACTGCTGTGTACTACTGATATAACCAGGGGTGCACATAACTTTTTGGGGCCAGTGCTCAGAGGAGCACCTAGGGATGCTGTTTAGTGCTCCCCGAGCTCGCGAGTCACGACCCGTCCCACAGGATGGATGAAAAAGGGATACATGCAAAACGACATTTATTCATAAATAAAGATGAACGAACAAATGATTGTGTGCAAAACAAAAGAAACAAATGCAAAATCAAATGACTGCTCTTTAAGCATGAAAGTCTGTCAGACTCCTTTAAACACAATGAAATCAACTGATCTCTTTAAGCACTGCTCTGTTCTGTAAACACTGAAATCAACTTTTCAACAAAAAGTTACAGCCTAAGCATTTATTTATACTACAAGCTTAATCGTCATCATCACTGCTCTCTTGACTGCTGTAAATTATCACTGTCCTCAATTTCAACCATGGTAGAGGATGTTTTTTTTGTGATCAACTTTTTTTTTTCTTTTTTTTTTTGGTGCGCAAAAGCGCCCTCATGCGGCTGATCTGCCGCGCAGCATGCATTTTGGCGACGCATGCGCACTGGCGCACCAGTTATGTGCACCCCTGGATATAACTACAGTAAACTGTGTAATACTGATATAACTACATCTCACTGCTGTGTAATACTGATATAACTACAGTAAACTGTGTAATACTGATATAACTACAGTAAACTGATATAACTACAGTAAACTACATCTCACTGCTGTGTAATACTGGTATAGAGCAAACCTGGATCAATGGATTTTCAATGGAAGCCAATGCCCAAACAGAGTCTCCACCAAAAAGCGTGCATAGGAAACAGAACAGCGCATGTTTCGAGGCGCTAGCAGTTAGCCATCTCTTCTTGACAAACCATTTGTGTTTGAGCGTACGGGTCACTTTATCCCCAGCCTGAAACAGTACCAAGTCTTCTGGTCTGTGTGGCCCTAAGCATTTTATCTCCAACTTCTCTTCCAAACTCAATGTAATAAACTGAGTCAAGTTTATTATATTTATTCACACCAATTTCACCATTGAATCACTATTTTGTATTAAATATAAAATACATGTTGCCACAACGTTCAGATGTAGTGTCTTGCATCACAGCGCTACCTGCCCCTAATTTAGAATCGCTGCTGTTTGTTACCACATAATTACCATTCTTTTTCTTAGTAAATACTTGGTAAATATCAGCTGAAACAGTGCTGTAAAATAAAAAGTTACCGACTGGTTTCATCCCTGCAATTTTCTAAACAGGGCTTCAGTGTACCTGTGAGCTACTATGACATTCACGTTTGTCTTTGTTTAATCGTAGACCATGCAGAAATGAAAGTCAATAACTGTGTGATTGAATACTGTCACCTTGTTTGTTTTAAATGGTCTGCTCATGTTCTCAAACCACAAAAATGCAAGCCTCAAAATTGACTCTATTGGAGTGGTTGGCCTTAGCTGCTTTTCAAGTTAATAAGGGTGAGCGTGTTTTATAGTAGGTCATTGCTGCCGTTTCAACTGCAGACTGCAGTATTAGATTAACTTTGAGCTGCTGCCCTATCTGTAGCCATGCTTCAAGGGCTGTTACATCACCATCATATATCATGTTGCAGGAAGCCAAGTGTGGGAAAGATTGGGGTTGCTCATTCAGCAACTGATAGTCTACGTCAAGGACAGAACATCAGCCATAATGTATGGTTCCCCCTGCTGTGGCAGTATTTCAACATTTGTAAGGGAGTCAATGTTTAGAAAATGCAATCAATCACGCTTAGCCACGAGGAGCATTTGTCATTAGCCACTTGAAGTGACAAACAGCAGAATTCCCGTTTATTATGGTAAAGTCACTCTTCAGGAGCTTCGCACGCTTTCCATTGATTTTGCTTTGTATGTTCGACCTTCCCTGAGCTTGGTGGAATCGGACTGGGAATGGGAAAACAACCCCATTTATCAGCCATAGGGTGACGCTTAGCCTGGTTAATTCAACCGGACGTTTAATTTCCTCTGTTCTATTCTCGTTATTGACGGCTGCAGCTTATTTCTCCCAGTCTTTCAACCTGCTGACCACTAAAAGTAAAAGGTCCATGTTGTCTGTTGACGTTTAGGCTACTTGTTTGTCACTTTAATCACATGCTTTCATTTTATGGCTGTTATTTGAGCAGACATGTCTTTCCTACTCCTCCATACTTAGCCCAGATGGTTGTCATATATCTGGTGGACGTTGCTCATAATGAAACATCATCTGCCTGAATGAAGTGATTTGGTCATCTCATCCTTTAGTGTTTTGAAGGGTAGATACAGCAGACAAGTGTTTTTTTTTGTTTGTTTTTTTCTGAGTGGGGAAATCCCACTCATACTTTCATTTTTATTGTGACAGAGACAGTAGAGATTTGACAGGAAGGATGCGTGAGAGAGAGAGAAGGGATGACATGCAGGATATGTCCGCGGCCTGAATCGAACCGGGAACCCTGCGGTTACATGGTCAGCGCTTAGTCCGCTACGCCACCTAAGCGCCCCAGCAGACTGACAAGTGTTTTGAAGGGTAGATACCACAGACAACTATGTTTCAGACCACCTAGAGGTAGGCCATCATGAAACATTCTGCTCACTGTAGACACTACTTATGACAGGAGCGCATTTCCAACACTTTCAAGCTGTGTCGCAATTGAGATAACACTCATTTTATGTAGTGTGTAGCTGATAAAAGCAAACAGGATCTATATGGGCTCTGATAGAGATCAGCTGATGTGGACAAACTGGATCTGCTGTAATCAAACACTTGGTTATGTTCCTTGTGCCACGACTCAGTGTTTTATGAAGATAATATTCAGGCTCTATTACTGAGGGCTGTCTAACACCTGCCGAACATGCTGGGTGACAAGCTTATCAGTCTGCGTGAAATAGACATTTTAATACAGGTCTATATAACATTTCTGGCATTGGCTGTCTTTGCCCATATATTTATTTTGGAGTAATCATGATTCTCACATAAACTAGCTCTACTGAAGTGTGGCCTTTGACAGGGGGAAACTAAAAAAGGAAATTGGTTTATCTTTTACCATCTACCCGTAGACGTCTACACCTGTTTGAGGGAGTATTATATAACCTGTCCATGCTCCCTCGAGCAGAGGGTCAAACCAAGGTGTTTTGTGTTAGGGCGAACGATACACTGAGCTTATTCCATTCATCTCCCCCCAGTGTTTCAGGAGCATCTGGCTACCAGTAGGGAAGAGATGTGCTGCTGTGTTTGATTGACAGATCCAATCAGATATGGCCAGTGCGGTGGTGATGTCAGCATATGAATGACGGACAGGGCTAGATTCATCTAGAACATGTGTAGCCACGGGTCAGAGATGTGTGTGTGACCTACGTTTTCCCTCAGATGTTTTCTTAAGCAGAGGTCCCCAAGAGGTCCCCAAATCCACATCCAGGGTTGCCATTACTAGCATTTTCTAAGCCAATAATATTTAAGGCAATTCAGAACAGGTGGAGGTGGGTGAAGGCCTTTTTGATGGTAGGGGAAAACACTGGTGTGAGACCTTTTGAGACCTTGCAGGGCCATAGATGACCTCACTCATTTCACAATGAATCTTACAGTCATGGCGACATTGATGCTGTCTGCCACCTTTCTGTCTCTTCTCTGTACATCCCCACATCCTTTTTTAATTGGCTCCCACACACGTTGGTTGAATACATTAAACAGCAGAGTAAGAGTGTTATCTGAATATTCAAATAATGGCCAGTAGAGTGAGAGATTGTATAGGTGATAGAGTAGTGAGAGTGACGGAGATGTCTTGGTCTTGATTACAAAAGTGTTGAGTGTAGAGACCTCCTGTGTGCACTAGCAGATATCTAGCGTCCTTGGGTCTGAGAAAGGCGCTATATAAATCTATGATATTATTATTATTATTATTATTATTATTATTATTATTATTATTATTATTATTATTATTATTATCTAGGATCAGGGTCATTCCATGGCAAATCAACAACCCACCATTTCTCACCGTCTTTCAGATTGTTCTGAAATGGTATCTGTAGTTAGAAACAGATAAGGTGAGTATTCCTGCAGCATTATATTGTAGAATTATAGTTTCATTTCTGAGAAATAATGTAATTGATTGGACCCAAATTGGCCATTTTCATTTTGTGGGATTTATATCATATTCAATAGAATTCAAACCCAAATCCAAAACATTGGTCAAATGTCACCCATGAAGCCTCCAAACCCTTCCTTTAGAAGACAACTTCGGTCAGTATGGAATAACAGTTCTCTGTGTCTGACAAGTAATATGAAGCTGCGGCTTGGAGTATTGTCTCTAGTGGACAGAATCTGGTACTATATCACACTGTATAATGGGACATCAGACACGTCAATGACTACGGTAATAGCTTTGGACAGGGCAGCACCCAGATTACCGGATTAACCAGAAATACATTACATAGGCTAGTATGAAGAAACACATTTCCAAGACGCTGCTTCATATTACATATTATTCATATTATTTCATTTATCTGGCATTAAGTACAGAAACCATTTCAGAACAATCTGAGATGGTGGGTGTTGAAAATCGTCTTGATTGTTGATTTGACATAGAACGACCCATTAGCTTCCCCTCCTCAAATCCTAACCTAACCCATTAGGGGGTGAAACACTAAACTGACCTTACTTCATTGTCTATGAGCCACTTCATCCTATTAAAGTGTAGCCTACTTTAAATGCTTTCTGGCCCTGGGATTTATTCCATCCCTCTTCACTTTTGAGAGGACGTTTCACTGGTAAAGGACATCCCTTACTCACTGTCAGATTATGGTTAATGGTTGAAGCTTTTCTTTGTTGCACTGAAATTGATCTGTCTTGTAATATTTACCCTTTCGTATGGTATGTGGTAACACTTCACTCAAATTAGGACTGTGACTAAGCAGCTCTATGAAACTGCATACAGTAGGCTATGTGAGGAAAAAGAAATCTGATTTATTTTGGAATACATTTCCCTTCAAAACCTTTTCTTCTCTCTGTTTAAGAGTAGTTTTTTGGGGGGGTACTTATTTTAGATATAGTTTTAAAGAAACCAAATTTCAGGTCTGTTCTTGAGTCCCCTGGAGCGATGGTCACACCAGGACAATATCAATACACTGCTTTTAACTCCACTGTAGTGTTCCCCGTGGCCAGTAGGGGGCACCCTGTCACCATGTCAACGTCTCCAATCTCTGACCAGAAACAAAGGAAGCTGTGGAAGATGCTTCACAAATTCTCTCACTAGCAACGTAGCAAGTCATCATTTTCTCAGGGCATACATTTTCTGGAATTGAATGCAAATTGTATGCAATAGGCTATGTATTATAATAATTTATACAGTTAGTTCCGACCAAATAATTTGATTGGGCAAGAGGCATTCCATGAGTGCCGATATACAGTATAACAGCACTGGGACTTTTAACTATATGCATCACTCCACTGCACAGGTGTTCTATTAAATGACCGTTAATTAGACTACATTACGGTCGTTATCTATCAGATTATCTATCAGTGTTGGTTTCAAACAAAGATGGATATATTTCCAAATATAACATTTGAGTTAAATTATGAATGGTCATCAGAAGAGGACGAAGGGAAGGGCCTTAAAACCTTCAGGTGTGCTGATAAGTATGCCTATTGCTGTCATGGACTTTTTGAGCTCATCAACCCCCATACTTTAAAAACAGTTGTTTCACAAATGAAATCCTCAACATGCTCACTTGATCCAATCCCAACATGGTTCTTCAAAAGTGTTTTTGACTGTTTAACTGATGATGTATTAGAACTTGTGAACTGCTCTGCTGGCATCTTTCCCACAGATAATTCTGTTCTCTGACATTTCAGACCAATATCTAACCTTCCATTTCTTTTTAATGTATTTTTATTTTTTTTCAGATTTTATCCCTTTTTTCACCCAATTTGGTATCCAATTGCACCCAACCTAGCATCCAATTATCCCCTGCCTATTGCGTAGGATCCGCCGCACGACCCCGTGGCCGGCAGCCCCAGAGGAGATCGCCAGGCAGACTAGCTGACTGGCTCCTCGAGCCCGACACCGTTACTCCAGCACCAGACGGGGGCGGTGTTGCACGACGGATCCTTGTCCGGAAATAGTCCTATACCCCCCTTTGGGAGCGGCCGCTCAATATGCCGCTCCCTGTGTGCCCCGGCCATATCCGGGTCTGGCGAGACCGGGATTCGATCCCAGTCCCCGGTGGGCAGCTTGCACTAGTGGCTAATGCTTAGACCGCTGCGCCACCGTGGGGCTCTAACCTTCCATTTCTAAGTAAAATCCTTGAGAAAGTGATTTTCAGACAACTTACTGATTTTCTTAGCAAAAACATTTTATTTGAGAAGTTTCAATCAGGTTTTCGCTCTAACCACAGTACTGAGACTGCATTAGTAAAGGTTGAAAACAATCTCAGACTTATCATAGATGCTGGTTGTGTATCAGTTCTGGTCTTGTTAGATTTGAGTGCTGCTTTTGATACAGTAGATCACAGTATTCTAATACATCGTTTCGAAAACTGTGTTGGTCTCTCAGGACTTGTATTAGAGTGGTTTAAATCTTATCTAGCTGGTAGGCATTTCTCTGTGGTCCTGGGAGACTCTGTTTCTGATAATGTTGACATCACATCTGGGGTCTATTCTTGGTCCCTTGCTCTTCTCCCTGTACATGATCCCATTAGGTGGAATCATCAGAAAACATGGTGTAAAAAATTAGGGATGCACCGAAATGAAAATTCTTGGCCGAGGCCGAAGCCGAATTTAAGGAAACACTTGGCCGAATACCGAATACCGAATACCGAATGTGTATCAGCAGTTTTTAATTTTATCATTGCATAAACTAAATACATTTTGCTTTTTATTCATGCTTCTCAAAGAAAGAAATTGAGATTGAAAAAAAAGAACTTTTATATATAACTTATTATAACTAATTATCGTGGGATTTAATCTCTACTGCTTTCCAGGGTTCAAGTTAATGATATTCATGATTTGTCTCTACATAGGCTTCAGAAAGTATTTAGATCCCTTCACTTTTTTCACATTTTTGAATAGATTTGCCATCAATCCACACACAGTACCCCATAATCTAAGTAAAACGTTTTTTAATGTTTGCAAATGTATTAAAATGTAAATACAGAAATACCTCATGTACATAAGTATTCAGACCCTTTGTCACTCTTAAAATTAGGTCAAATGCTAAATGTCTTCAACAAGTCATTCATTCAACAAGTTGAATTGAGTCCACCTGAGTGTAAGGATAATAGTTCATGTTATTTCAGAATGAATATCTTTTGTTTTTATAGTCTCTGGTTTGCATAGAAACCACCGCATGATACAGCTGCATGTCATAAACTCGTGTAGAACAGCTGGGAGTCTGAATATGTTTTCAACAAGGCAACAACTCTGCTTCTTCCGCTACGACTGCTAAGCTAACTAGCTAGATGAGTGTAAGGTTGCGTTCGTAAAGTCGCTCTGAGAGCGCTGGAGCGCACACTGGGCCGGACGTCATAGAGAAACCGAGTCATTTGATTGGACGAGAGGCATTCCACGAGTGCTGATCGGATTTCCTGAGTGAATTTACGAACGCAGCCAGTTTTGAAAGCGCGTCGCCTCGCGCCGCGCGCCTGTTGAGAGTTATATTTAATTGTATTGCGTCATCAAAACACGGCCACTATTCGGTGGTAAACATTCGGTGTTTTCACACATTCGGCCGAATACCGAATGTGCTTTATTTTGCGATATTCGGCCGAATACATTCGGTGGCCGAATGTTCGGTGCATCCCTAGTGTAAATGTTCATAGTTATGCTGATGATACTCAGCTGTACATATCAGTATTGCCTGATAATTCATATGCACTCAGCTCACTGGAGAATTGTCTCTGAGATCGAAAACTCTGGATGTCCAAACATTTTCTACAACTAAATCAGGACAAAACTGAGATTCTTGTCATTGGACCAAAACCACAAAAAGACAAATTGTCGAATACCATGGGAACCTTGTTTTCAAACTGCAAACATGAAGCTAAGTATCCGCCAAAGCTTCCCATCCGGCCTGTGGAATATTCATGTTTTTATGTTTTTTTTAATATGAATGAATTCAGAAAATGAGGGAAATACCATATTTAGAATATAGCATAGATTCATATAGTTCTTCCAATGCAGGAGTCAGACCTACCTCATTCACAAAGCTGCAACCTTGCTTCTGGTTGGGCACTGAATAGCGGGAATTGACCGGGAGCTCCTGATTAAGTGGCTAATCTCCCATCTGCCAAACCGGAAGCCCCCAAATAACATATTTTCTATGTGCAAATACATGTTTTATTCAGTGAGAGGAATAACATGACACCACTGTAACTCAGAGGATCATTAATGTAATCTTTGTTTTGTTTGTGTCTGTGTAGTAAAGTGGAAGGAAGGGTAGAGGGTAGAAATGACTAATTGACTCTATTCTATTTATATTTAGTGTTAGGAAGATATGGTAAGAAAGAAAGAAAAAAAACAGGGGGATTTCTACATTGTTTTATTGGTTCTGGGTATGTCGGAAGACGTATCTCTTCCTGTCTATTTGTAGTTGTCTTTGTTAGACATTCACCCCCAACCCAACCCACCTATCCCCATCCCCGCCTGCCCCGAGACATACACCCCTCTACCCTACCCAGTACCCACCTATCCCCCTCCCCGCCTGCCCCGAGACATACACCCCTCTACCCTACCCACCTATCCCCCTCCCCGCCTGCCCCGAGACATACACCCCTCTACCCTACCCACCTATCCCCCTCCCCGCCTGCCCCAAGAGTCATACACCCCTCTACCCTACCCACCTATCCCCCTCCCCGCCTGCCCCAAGAGACATACACCCCTCTACCCTACCCACCTATCCCCCTCCCCGCCTGCCCCAAGAGTCATACACCCCTCTACCCTACCCACCTATCCCCCTCCCCGCCTGCCCTGAGACATACACCCCTCTACCCTACCCACCTATCCCCCTCCCCGCCTGCCCCAAGAGTCATACACCCCTCTACCCTACCCACCTATCCCCCTCCCCGCCTGCCCTGAGACATACACCCCTCTACCCTACCCACCTATCCCCCTCCCCGCCTGCCCCAAGAGTCATACACCCCTCTACCCTACCCACCTATCCCCCTCCCCGCCTGCCCCGAGACATACACCCCTCTACCCTACCCACCTATCCCCCTCCCCGCCTGCCCCAAGAGTCATACACCCCTCTACCCTACCCACCTATCCCCCTCCCCGCCTGCCCCGAGACATACACCCCTCTACCCTACCCACCTATCCCCCTCCCCGCCTGCCCCAAGAGTCATACACCCCTCTACCCTACCCACCTATCCCCCTCCCCGCCTGCCCCAAGAGTCATACACCCCTCTACCCTACCCACCTATCCCCCTCCCCGCCTGCCCCAAGAGACATACACCCCTCTACCCTACCCACCTATCCCCCTCTCCGCCTGCCCCAAGAGTCATACACCCCTCTACCCTACCAACCTATCCGGGGAGGCTGTGTCTTATGATCTCAAGGTCAGCACGGCTGGCCACATGTCGAGGTGTCCTTGAGCAAGGCACTGAACCCCTGATTGCTCCAGGGTCGCCGTCTATGGCAGACCCCTTGCCTAGAGCATAAAATGCCAAATTGATTGCATGGTAATAAAACTATTATTATTATTATTATTATTATTATTATTATCTCCGCCTGCCCCTAGAGACATACACCCCCCCAACCCTACCCACCCCTAGAGATATTCACCCTCCCCACCTCTCTCACTACCCATCCAACCACACAACAATACACTCCTCCCACCATCTAGATTTGCCTTTTTTCTTTCTTCTCTGTTCCTCTCTGTCTTTCATATTCAGTGAGAAAGCGGTAACTCAATGATCTTTCCTCTTTTTTCTCTGTTAGGCCTATCTGTTCCCCTCTGTCTCTCTTATCCAGTGAGAAAACGGTAGCTAACTCAATGATTCGCCCCCTACCACCCACCCCCTGCACACACACACACAACTCTTTTCCTCCCATGCTGAGCTGCACGCCTGCCCCGTTGCTCACCCACACACTCCCAGTGGGGTTTCCGCTTCACTTCCCTCTCAGGCTTGCTCTGGTCACAAATCTATTTTTGGCTCGACACTCGGCAGGTGTATTAGGATGTTCTGGTCTTTAGTGTCTTGAGATATTGCTTTATGATGCGAATGTGTAGTGAGATGAGTGACATAGTTCTAATCTCTAAATTCAACTAATAGGCCCTTTGGGGATATGTTCTGTTTTATTATTGACGTTTTATGTGATATGCAAACCTTACTGTAATACCTAGCTGTGAGTGTCATGGTTTTGATGCCCAAAATAGGTTGCCAAAAGATGAGTGATAGTGTTATTTGCTAACTGTGTTTCGTGGTATTGATATGTGCCATCCGCATTAGGGTCCATTGAAGGCTATCCTCCAGGGAGACAGGCTTAACAAAGTTAATCTGTGGATTTGCCAGTGCGATAAACCTAGTAGATCCTCTCCAAAAATCAATACGCTCCGCTGGTTCCCAGAGATGTTCTGGAGAGTTCCGTCTTCCCACAAGACTGTCTCAGTAACAGTGTGCTTTCTTTTGTAATGCTTAACCCCTTGATACATCTATTCTTTCTCCTTTCTCTCTCTCTCTCTCTCTCTCTCTCTCTCTCTCTCTCTCTCTCTTTCCCTCCCTCTCTCTCCCCACCTTCATCCCCCTCCTCTTTCTAGTCTCAGGAGGAGTTGAGGGAGCTACGAGAGCAGCCAATTGACCCTCAAGCCGAGCTGGAGATCATCAACAGCGTAGAGGAGGTATACTACTCCAACGACTCCTTTGACATGGTGCAACATGAGCTGGAGGTGAGTTAGCAAGCACTGTAGCAGAGCCCCCTACCAACTGTTTCCCCAATACTCCAAAGGCATAGATATATTTGTGTATGCTAGGCCTATTACATTATGTCGTGTTTGATTTTAAATCATTCATTCCAAATCAAATAATACATCTGGAGGCTTGCAGTACATTACCATCAAGCCCAATAGACCTTACTGTAGTTCCTTATGATGGAAGGATCAATGGACCTTATGATGCAAGGTTGTGTAACTGTGCATTGGTCACTTGAACAAGGCCTGATACTAGGGCGGTATTTTTAAAATGGTAAATGGTAAATGGACTGCACTTATATAGCGCCTTTTTTGCTGCTCCAAATCTGCTCTACAAGCTTTACAACGGCCTCTCATTCCCCCATTCACACACACATTCACACACCAATTTTGATACTGTTAAACCTTCCCCAAATTTAATTGTGGTTTACGGTTTTACCGTGGGATTCAAAATCACATTGAAAATGATGAATTTGTGACCGCAGCTGGTGAAAGGTGGACCAAAGCCCTATCCTTTCCGTGAACCTGCTCGAACACTTTCCATGAGCAGAGCTGAAAAATATATTTTTTATGACGGTATTGACAGTTGACGAGGGAACGTGGTACCTCCTCAATCCAACCTCCCAAACCCAGGAGGGCGTCTCTTTACATCCAGACAGGTGTCTGTGACTCACTGTCTGTGTCTGTTCACATGCCGATGAATTCCAGATTGATAGATTATCTGCCTCCAGAGTGTGTGAAATCTCATTAGATTCGGCAGAGTATTGCAACACCAGCAGAAATTACTTTCCAAGGGGAGGAAATGATGATCCCCAGGACACAGTTTTTCTTTTTTTAGCCCGTTGTTGGTGTTGTTTGTTGTTTTCCTGAAAAAGTGCCATCCCAGTTGAATTATTGTTCATCTAAGCATGTTTACAAATTCCACACACATTTCTTTTCTTTTAATTGAGGAAGATTTGGTTGGATGCTGATAGTCAGTGGAGGCTCATTGAAAAGGGTACTTAAACAAACTTGAAAGTAGGAGCCTCCAAAAATGAAGATTAGCCAAGCCCTGAGAAAACAAATGGATATCCACATCCACGTCCCAGAGCTCCAGAGTTGGTGCGCCTGTGGATTTCAGGTTTCCACAACAAGTCAACTTTGATTTGTTTTTTTCTGGCACAAGTACACAGCGCTAAAGCCGCCTTTCACTGAAATGCCTTCTCATCTAGGATCTGGGTTTTGTATTATCAACAAGGACAGGAGGGTTTCCTGTGTAAAATGATGTGTTTGTTTGTTTGTTTACAGAAACTCCCACCTGAGCTGAACCTGCAGGAGCTGGAGGAATACAGAGATAAGCTGAAGAGACAACAGGCAGCCGTAAGTGGATGACTAGGGACACACGTACAGTTTACACACACACACACACACACACACACACACACACACACACACACACACACACACACACACAAACACACACACACACACACACACACACACACACACACACACTTACAAATGCAGCTGGCACTCACTGTAAAGCAGATGATAACATGAACGTAATCATCTCCAATGTCACATAACCAGAACTTAAACACTACAGTAAATTGCTTATGTAAAACATAAATGTATGCCTACTGTTGCAAAGTAACTGTGAGCGAAAAAAAAAAATCTCACCAACAAAATTATCATTATTATACTTTTTTTTTTTAAAGAGAACGCAATAAATTCTGAGTTACTCTGAGGGAGAAATAGCCTCGCTAGTTAGGGCATGTCATACTGCATCATTACAAAGGTCAGATAAATAATGTTCATTGTCAAACCAATAAAAACACTTTTTTATACATCTCAATAATGTCAGCACAATGATAATAGGAACAACCACCGGGTTTGCGGGCTCATAAAAATTGTTTGCAGGTGCGTGCAAAATAAAATAAAAAGTCTTCACCTACACTTGTTTTTAGCCAGGAAAAACCCTGGTGTTCCTCCTGATTAACATCACTGGCCCGATAACTGTATAATAATAATAATAATAATAATAATAATATATCCTCCTGACATTTACCTTGTCTGTTGTAGGTCGATACCTACCTTGTGTTTGCCGGTGTATTAAACTTGTTGTAAAGCAGAGATGGAATTAGTTTAACACAGCACCCGTTCGAACACCTGTGATTGGTCAGATAAATGAACCCATGAACAACTTGTTTGTAATCCACCAGAGCAAGCTTTTCTTTTCATTTTTTCTTTTTATTTAAAGAAATAATCGTCCCCGGCCACGATCAATTAATTGTGGAGGCCATTATCGACATTGCGATTAATATACGATTAATTGTGCAGCCCTAGGTCCATGCAGTATGAGCTACAAGGGCATCATCACAGAGGTCATCCTGAGGTCAGCCAGTACTGCCATTGTCTGCTCAGTCTGTGTCCTCCCTCCATCCCTTCCCCTTTCCCCATGCACCATCCTCCACTCTCCTTCATTCTGTGTCTCCTCCAAGCCACCCCCCTCTCTCTCTCTCCCTCCCTCTAGCTGTTCATCTCCCTTCATCCCACATTATCCATTTCTCTCTACTCCAGTCCTCCACCTATGTCCTCCCCCTCTCTGCGTTGTCCTCTTGTCCTCCCTTCCTCCGTCTCTTAGGCGTGTTTCTCACAGCTGTCCATTTGGGTCTGGGGAAGCATTGTCGTGGGCATTAGCAGAGGTGAGAGATTCCCCTCCAGGGAGGCCCTCTATCTAGGGAACGCTAAGCCTGACAGACAGAACCCTCTAACAGAGTAGACGGCTAGCTGCTAGCCGGCGGGCCCCTGGGAGCCAACACCAGGGCCAGAGGACCAGGTGGATCCATCCAGACAGCTCCCACGCCCAGGCTGAGAGTCTTTACCCAGTAAGATACCTCCCCCCCCCTAGTATGGAGCTCATCATACACAGAGGACGGTTTATTCAGGTGATCACATAAGCTATCTGATCTAATGTTGTGTATAACGGCTAACATTATCATGGAACGGCTTACACTCTGGATCAAATATAGGTTACATAGTCTTAGGCCTATATGTCGTCACATATGATATCCTGTTTTGTGTACATAACAGCAATCAGTAGGAACTCCTTCTCTGACTTATAGCCTTCGTATAGGGATGACTTTTGTCTATCTCTAGGGTATATACATATGAATGTGGGTAATGGGAAATGTTCCCGTCTGTTGAATTGTTAATGGTAAATGAATATGCTGTCCGTGGAGCCTGGCGTATTCATGTAGTCTCTCCTCTGGAATGATGCACTGGTTCCTCTCTCCAACGTCATTCAGGCTCTGCTTTATCCCCTAAATCCCCGTCGGGGGGTGGTGCGGTGCTTATGATGTAAAATTACTTCTGTAATATATCCCCCCCCCCACACACCCACACACCCATCCATGTGGCATTGGAGAGAATGGCTGCTGCTGAATAGTAAGTCTGCTGTTGGAGAGAACGGTGGCTGCTGTCGTCGTATCGGAGGTGGTGGAATAGGCTCCCCGCTGAGTAATTGGCAGCTTTGACACATCTTTGGCAGAGCCTCATCTCCCAGCTAATTGCTTGTCGACTGTATGATTGCCATACATATTAAAGATGTCAGGGGCTTGCTCTGGGAATGAGGGAAATCCCTCCCTGTTGCCGCACAGTGTTCCGTTGCAAGAGAGATTATTTTTAGCTGCATATTCATGGTAACCATTACCTACTAATTACCCCAAACAGCCATTCATGAAGCTATCAGCCCATGGTTTCAGAGACCCTGCTGTTGATTTTATGAAGAGCTACTTGACTAACAGACAACACTGTGTTATGTTTAGGCCTAACGGTGCTCTTTCCAATATCAAAACAGTTCAGTGTGGGGTCCCCCAAGGAATCTGGCTAGGGCCTCTTCTCTACTCTATTTTTGTAAATGACATGCCATATGTATAAAAAAAAATGCAGATATGGCGATCTACGCGGATGAAACAACTATGTACTGTATGTATCAGCAAAGAGCACTGAGCAAGTCAATGACATGCTGCAGCAAGAGTTAATGCTGGTTTCTGAATGGGTCATTGAGAACAAGTTGAAGTTGAATGTTGCTTAAACTAAATGTATGGTACTGGGCTCCACACATGCTCTTAGGTCAGCGCCTCACCTTGCAAGGTGCTGATATTGAGCAAGTTGAAGAAGCCAAGTTGTTGCAGTGTTTCCTCCAGGATTTTTCACATTAGTGGTGGGGTGGTCATATTTCGGGGGCGTAGCGCGAGTGCAATTCTTTTTGCGTGCGCGCGCATGAAACGCGCAAAACAAAGACGTAATTTCACCAAAAACTAGAGTGTGGCAACATATTATTATTCTTTTTTTAAATAGCGGTTAAGCCATTAAAGCCGAGCAGGCGATTGTATATAGCAGATGGTCAAATACCAAGATATCCCGAGGCTACAGCTGCGCCCAAGGCACTGACACACACACACACATTTGAATACTTTATTTGGTTCCACAAATTATATTACACAAACAGGGAATCAAATATTTCGGGGCTAAGCAGCACTGAACACTCAAGGGTACACATAACACCTCCTTCTCCACACGGCCAAGCTGCCAATAATAGCTGAGACAGAGCAAAATTTGGCAACCTGTTTGGCCTTTCTTTTAGTCATTGCAGCAATTCTCAGACCCCTCATGGTGCATTTATATACATGGCCCAGACTTCCAAATACAAGTATGCTGAATTTACACTTGTACCCAAAGCTGGTTATCGTACTAAGTAGTGGTTGGTATTTGATATACTTGTCCTGGAAAGTCTGGTCCATGTACAGGTCAAAGGGGCAGCCTACTTCTACAATCAGCACCTCCTTGTGGCTGGTGTCAACAAAGACAACATCAGGTGTATTTGGGATGTTGGCAAAAACGTCATTGGTAAAACCAAACCACTCTGGTAACACTCTGGCATGCTTGTACATAGCTGCGCTAGATGGTAAGATGTTTTGCACTGTATCAGACACAATGTCCACAATACGGTCATGACGAGCTATGTACAGGTGTTTGTATGCATTACATCCATTTGTTATGTGTGCAATGGATTCTAGGTGTTGTGAATCCTGATGGTTTAAAAAGAATGGACTATGAGTGTGGGGATACCAGGTGGACAGATTGTACTTGGTCGGTAATACCTGCAGTCTTGCTTTGATGGTGAATTTCAAAACATCCTCACCAACAGCGGCGTTCTAAAACACTGAGTGTGAGACTGAGTGGTCAGCGAACTCCAAACAAGCTAGCTTTCCCTGTAGTCTGAGTCCACACCAGTGCTGCCTGATCTCAGACTGCTTCAGGCTGAGCAGAACCCTCCTTGTAGAGTCTCTGTGCAGTCCGACAGTCTCTTCCTGCGGTGTTGTGATGTCGGCCTTCACAATCACACAGGGGTCTGTGATCACCTCATCAGAGACAGGGACTTCAGTCTGTGTGTTAAGTTCTGTCCATCTTAGCTGAACTCCAGTCTGGTTGCAGAGGTCATTGAGATCCGGCCAGTCAGACCAGACCCCGAAGCCCTTGGCCTGGGAATCCAGTTTCCCAGAGTCTTTCCTCCTGAAGCCGAGGAAGTCGTTCTGGTGTGCGCTGGCCAGGGGGATCTTCCTTCTGCGTAGATCCAGTAGGAGAGAGGCCCTGGCCATTTCTCTAACGGTGGCATCGTCATTGTTAAGCATGTGGAGCAGGTGGGCTAGCCTGGTAGCTATGTAGGTCCACTCGACATTGGGGACTCCCAGCCCTCCCTCTCCACATGGGAGAAAGATCATGCCCCGTGTGGAGTGTGTGTTGAGGCCCACCCACTTTCTGACCAGCTGGACAGTTCTGTTCGTCATCTCTCTCAGTGCCTTGAGAGGGATGTGCACATTGGCGAAGAGGTGTTGGATTTTAGCCAGAGCCACCTCTCTCACAGCCTGGAGCTTCATGAGGATGGGGAGGGGGGACAAGTCAATCAGGTGGAGACGATGGAGAAACTCTGTAGTGAGCTCCTCGACCTGCTCGCCCCACTCGCCAGCGATGTTAAACCTGTGGCCAAGGTATGGGTAGGTCTCATTGCGGGAATACACCCTGATGGGTTGGCCCATTACAGGAAAGGCTTGTCGTTGTAGGGCTGCAACTAACGATTATTTTGGTAGTCGACTAATCTGTCGATTATTTTTTCGATTAGTCGCGATTAGTCGTGTGGCTTTTCGCTGCGCGTAAATGGCGACGCAGAAGCATAAATCCGGCTTAACTAGCTATCTAACCTAACGTTACGCCAAGCTACAGCTGCTCACAGAGCTAGTTGATTGGCTAGCTAGCATTGCTGGCTAGACTACAGACAGCTCACGTTAGTAGGCTACGCTTGGCGCTGTTTATCTTACAGACAGCTCGCTGGTGGACTCAACATAATTGAAAGAGCATTCACTTATCAAGCATCATTCATGATCATCCACCATGACTACCTGGTATTTTAATAGTGACCACCCCTCACTTCATTTCATCTCGCGTTCTCCTGGCTTCAACATGGAAAACCCCTGCTACGTAACGTTACATACAAGCGCCTCTGTCTGTCACACGCGTGCCACAGGGCAAATAAATTAATAGCACAAACGCTCATAGCATGTACAGCCCTGTCCATGAGACGTTGTTTTCCAACATGTAACAGTAAAGCTAACATAAACATTACGACCCTAACAATATAACATTAGCCAGTTGGCTAACAACGTTAGCTAAAACTTACCCAGCTGATTCTTGCATGGCTCCCGTTTAAAAAAAAAAAAAAAAAAAAAACTTTTAAAAAAGAAATACGATTAGTCGACACTAATATTCCACGTCGACGAGTTTTTATGATCGACGTCGTCGACTATGTCGACTAATCGTTGCAGCCCTACCTTATACCAGCGGTTGCCTCCACTGCCACACTCATGGAGTACGGCTTGCTTCACCTCCAGCCCTGACCATTGGAGGAACTCATCAGTGCGTGCCAGCATGTTGGTGATGACATCCTCCTGTCGTGATGACACCTGCACGTCGTCCGCGTATCCCTGCACAGGATTTTGGGATCGGACATGCAGAGGAGCGCACTGGTAAATCCACTTCATCCATTGGTTGAGTGCTAAGATTAAGTTCACGGCACTCCAGGGACAGTCAGTTTTTATTCCCACCTTCAGTGCAATCGGCTCTGTGAGCTGCTGCCCACAGATAACTTGGAGAAATGAGCCTTGGTACACGCTGGATACAATATTCACAAAAGGCTGAGGCAGGTGTATTTCCTCTAATGCTTTTAGCATCACCTCATGGGGGAGTGTACCAAACGCATCTCTGAAGTCCAAAAACACTGTGTAGAATCTAGATGATTCATGTTTGAAGTCATCTATTCCGGTTTTTAAGCAAAACGCATGTTCGTTCATTCCCTGTCTGTTGATGTATGCTTTCTGATGGGGGGAGAGAATCCCTGTGTCCACCAGCCAGGGTAAGATGCGGGTGAGTAAGCATTTCATAAAGACTTTATATATGGTGGGCAATAGTGAAATGTCACGCCAAGTGGAGGGATCATCTGGGACATTTTCCTTTTTTGGTATCCTATGGATGAGGGCCCCTTTCCACGAATCAGGTACCTTCTCATTGATCAGGCAGGCATTGAAGATATGTGTGAGTGTCTGTGTTGACGTGGGCCTGGTAGCTCTCAGCGTCTCATAGATGACCCCGTCAGATCCACTAGCCTTGTTATTGGGAAGAGAAGCTAGAACTGCATCTACCTCTTCTGTTGTGAAATCATGGGTATCTGGGAAATAGCCTGGCTCTATTTTGTCAATGGAGTTGTACCAAGGGGGTGTGGCCAGGGGAGTGGCAGCGCTTGGTACAGTTTGACACTTAGATTTATAGTAGTTATACACATTGGCTGTATCACTAACAGTGGGCGGTGGGCACACACACACACACACACACACACACACACAGAGAAAAATCATCAGCTCATCGAATATTAAGTACACACGGAACCGGGAACATCCATAGAATATAAACTTGTGACTGACAGTCACACACACACACACACACACACACACACACACACACTGAAAGATCATCAGCTCATCAATACGAAGTAGGCCTACATGAGAGTACACGCACAAAAACGGCTAACGTTACTCATTAACTGTTTACACAATAAAATCACAGTGTGACAGTCAGATGGAGCATTCGGTAAACAACCAACAGCAAGGTAATGCATCAGCTGAGTTAAACCAACTCTTACCTTTGATGACACCGACATGAGCCCTGTTTTCCCGTACCGCCGCCGTTCTGTTCGTGGTGATTTTAGAGGCAATAGATTATTTTTGCCCCGCGCATATTGCCCTGTAGTTAATCCATGCGACCACAGCTCCCTTGTGTCTCTTATTGTCCGAATGTTCCCTGAATTTTAGCTGCATGTTTTTCCAGCATGTAAATCCGTTGTCAATAAAAATTCGACTCCACTTCTTTTCCCCTGCCTTTTCCCCTGTCGTTTATGACATTTACTAACGTTTATGCTATGAATAGTTCGAAGCTAGCGTTAGGTGCGAGGCTGCTCGGTTAACCCATTAGCGGGAACATTATTTGTTTCACAAAATAGCCTGATTTAGTTGACCATGAACATCAGAGACTAGGCCTACATTACGAATGTTCATTTAAAATACTTGTATACTGAGCACTGGTATAAGAACATGAACCAGAGAACAGATTAGGATACGTACGGGATTAAAGGGACGAAGAGATAGGGAAGGGAGAGGGATTTTCTGAAATCCAAATGTCCCGCTAATTTCGGTCCAATCACAAAACTATTTTGAAGCGCAACGCCTCGCGCGTGTTGAGAGCGATTCAGTTTCGATTGCAGTGCGAACACAAACTGAGACGAGGTTAATTGCAACATTGTAACATATTGTAACTTACTACACCCTAAATCTGAACGAAATGTAGGTCTGAAAGCGGCCTAAATCTAGCTTCAATCAGATTTTTTTCTGGTCTCCGGTCATAATACCTCGCTGCCTTTCTCGTTGCGCAGCCTGAATCAAAGTGCACTGAATCAATTAGTGGCAGAGAAAATGTATTTGTGGCGGCCCGCCACGAATCAATGCATATAGAGTAAACACTGTGTTGGGTGTTACTATTGATAAAACATTCTCATGGTCAACTCATATCAATAATATAGTGAAGAAAATGAGTAGAGGAATCTCCAACATCAGAAGAGGTGCTTGTTTTTTGACGGATACTACAATCATATTAGTTTAAATCTCTAGTCTTAACGCATCTCGACTACTGCCCGACTATCTGGTCTAGTGCATCAAAACATCAACTAGCTAAACTCCAGATCACTCAAAACAGAGCTGCAAGACTGGCACTTCGATGCTCAATCAGAAGTAATGTGAATGTAATGCATACAAGGCTGTCATGGATGATGGTAGATGAAAGACTGTCATGTACCATTATTTTGTACTTAAGAACATCTGTACCTTACATAAACCCCTTAGCCTGTTTTCACAGTTACCACCCACCAATGATAGACATACCTATGATACCAGAGAGCCCTCAAGCTGTCGTTTCACCCTACCAAGGCCTAGAACAAATGCACTACAGATAATTTTTTTATATAGAGCTGTGGTATACTGGAATAGTCTCCCCCAATATTTGACCCTTATTGGAAATAAATCCAGCTTCAAAAAGAAACTGAAAGAAGCTGTTGTCCGGAAAGAAATTATGGTTTTAGCCCAGTCTGACTTTTGCCCTGATGATAAAACTATAGTTTTGGTGTGAGCTCTCTGTCTTCTTCTTTTATTTTGTATACTACTTGACTACTTGTATTTTATTTTAATTCTGTTATCTTATATTTTATTTAAATAAAGAAATAAACAAGCCACAAACAGGTACTCCAAAAGTACCCCAAAAGTACCCCAAACAACCCCAAACAGGTACTCAAAAGTACCCAAAAAGTAACCAGTACTACTTGTGGTTGTTAATAGGGATGCTCCGATCTGGATTTTTGGGGCCGATACCGATCACCGATTTTTTTCCTCAAGATCAACCGATACCGATACCGATTTTTAAAAAAATACATAACTGTAGGCCTACTGACTGGATAGCCTACATATTTTTTGCTTTTTAGACAAAAGTTTTGATCCATTAGGCACCAAGCAAACGCAGACCCATTTTTATGGCATAGTAAAGGTCTGGCCTATCACCCAGTTAGGGCCTGAAGCCCAAGTCAGTCGATATGGCTGTATAAAAGACATCATAAACGTGGCCTTCATGGTTTACATACTGTTACGTCCTCCTATGTTTTCTGTTCAGTTATCTGTCTTTGTTGTTGTTGTTGTTGGCTTTGAGGTTTGCATTGAAGGTTAGGATATTAGATAGTGGATCAGATAGTGTGTCAATATTGGATATCCAAGATCCCAAAACTTACAGACAGGTGAACACTTTAGGTTGCACCAGCAGTGCTCCCCCTCCCTCCTCTCTATGCCTAGAATGATTTTCCTTAATCCTGCCTGGTTGGTAAAAAGATATTGGGCCGTTTCACAGACAAGGCTTAAGCCTAGTCCAGGATTAAATCACATTTGTAATGAAACATCTCTATTATGCTTTTTAGTCTAGGATTAGTCTTAATCTGCGTCCATGAAACCAGCCCATAGTTTCAACTCTGAAAACCTACAGTCCTAGCCTCTGTCAAAGTCCAACCCGTATTCTAATCGTCCAGACAGAGCGTCGTCACACACACACACACACACACACACACACACACACACACACACACAAACGAACACACGCTCAATCTCACAAATACACACACTTGTAGCGCATACACAAACATCCGGCCCAAAGTGAATGAAATGGATTGATCGGGCTGTTACCAGTGGAGAGCCGGGCGGTGCGCTTTGACCACTCAGTGATATTGACCAGGACTCCCAGACTCCATGTTCTTTAAATAGCCTTCACCTTTTCTTTTCTCGTAGCCTATCTCTGTGTCCTCTCCCTAATCAGCTAGCATTTAGCTGGTGGAGCCCAACGCTGGTAAAGCATAGCCTAATACTGAATAAAATCACTCCAGGGATGGTGTTTTTTCCCTAATTTTTACATTTTAAACATTTAGCAGACGCTTTTATCCAAAGTGATTTACAATTTACAATTTACAGGGAGAGTCTCTCCCTGGAGTCCTTAGAGCTCAGCTAAGTGCCTTACTCAAGGGCACACTAGTGGTGGTGATCCGAGGTGGGATTTGACCTCGTGAACTTCTGATCACCATTCCAACTCACTATCCACTAGGCCACTATTTCATAATTATAGAGCTGCTGTACGACTATAGCTAATTGTTTCTCTCTCATAACATCCTGGTCTTGATTTGATTAGTTTTTTTTGTGAACTGGTTTTTGATTTGACTGTAACAATGACACAGTACTGCAGCATCTCTAGTGATGCTTTGTATTTTACAGAGGAGGAGGAGGAGGAGGAGGAGGAAGAATCATCTCAATATTGCCTGATTCAGATGTTTCAGTCCTACAGGGTTTCTTTGCATAACAGGAATCATCACATTGCTTTGATTGCCCTCATTACAGGAGCCTTGTTTGATTCATTTCGAATTATCCACATCCTCCACATTTCTAATTAGCCACATCCTCCACCCTGAGGTGAATCCTCTGTTCCCCACCTGTCCGACCTTTTATAATGAAAGCATGATGTCGTCACATGCCGTAAGTGACATAGGCCTAACACACAGTCTCTAAAAATCTGTACAGGATGTAATTTAATTCCTTCTTTTAAAGAAACTTGCATTTTTTTGGGGGGGCACACATTTTGACCATATACACGTTAATGACTGAGAAATCATTGTTAGTACAGTAGCACTGACAAAATGATGGTCTCTGTTTCTTCAACCATCTCCGTTGTCTCTAAGAAATCGGACCTTGATGGTCTTTTAATGGCCACACACGGCAGTTTTACACTCTGATCACACACATGCAAGTTTTTAGGTGAACACACACACAAACACAAGCACATGCACTATCTTCGGCGGGTCGCCAGGTGGAAATTGTCCTCTGCCTTTGTAACCCATCCGGGCTGCCATTCCTCCACTGGCAGCCAGGGGCAGCGGTCGCCCTTTTGGCGCGGCTTGAGCTCCCTGGGTGCATAATTCAGAGTAAATGATTTGATGATGGTGCTTTGGAATTTGGCTGTTTCCATTCAATCCTGATTCTTAGTGCAGCTGGTGAAGACCCCTCATCAAGCTCTGGGTCTCTTAGCTGATTGTCAACTACATCCCTTTAACTCAGACTGAGAGGCATGTGGCCAGAGAATTGGGCTACTATAAACTATAAACGTGGAGACCCCTTTACGTAGGCTACGTAGGCTACGCGCGTAAATTCGACGCAGAAGCTTAAATCGGCCTTAACTCAGTCCTACATTATACCCAGCTGTTTAGCTCATAGGGTCTTGGCTCATTGGAGAGATAATCTCTCTGGCCATGTGGCACCTTTTGGTTTTTCACAGCTGTGTTTTTATGGTTTGTCGAAAATTCACTCTGTTTCCGTTACCGGTATGGTTTCATACAAGGATAGTCCTCCTTTGTGCATCACCAGTAGGTGGTGCAATGGGCTTGATCAAGTATTGCGATTGACTCTTCCAGAACAGCTGAGCATAGTGGAAAGCTGTCATAATGCTGTCAACTTTGTGAAGCATGCACGCACGCATGTACACGCACACACGCACGCACGCACGCACACACGCACGCACGCACGCACACACACGCACGCACGCACGCACACACACACACACACACACACACACACACACACACACACACACACAAACACACACAAACACAGGCTGTTCTTGGCGAATGTGTTTGGTAACTGAACGGATCTTACCATCTGTTCAGTACTCTTATTTGCATCCATTCACCACACATTATTTTGTATGCTGAGTTGTACAAATGTGTGGGTTTGCAGTTGTTTAGGAAATTATTATTTTGTGTATATTTTGAGAGGTGTGTGTGTGTGTGTGTGTGTGTGTGTGTGTGTGTGTGTGTGTGTGTGTGTACAGCTTGGCCAGTTTGTGTTGTACATAGTATGGTTCCCTCCATTCAGCCCCTGGTAGTCCAGTCCAAAAAAACAAACACTGTTTTATTAGCCATTAACCTTCTGTCCTGCACTAGCTACTCTAAAAAGGGCAATGGAGACATCACTAGGGGCACACAATAATTACATTTGTCACAAAGTCACATGCAGCTCTAAAAGCTAAGGGCCATTTCACTTAAATGTGACCACTGGCCAGTAATGCAGAGTGCTATATTGTGGACATAGAAAACAACGTAGTAGTGTATTCTCTTGGTAAAAGACTGATGCTCTAGAAGCATCACCTCTGCCTAGTCCTTAACGCCTCCTGTTCCTCTCTCTTGTCTTCTTTTTGCCCATCCTCTTCTTCAGTAGAGAAAAAAAAGCATCGGAGTAACTGTCTCTCTGTCTTTCTCTATTTGTAGGTTTCCAAAAAGGTTGCCGATCTCATTCTGGAAAAACAGCCGTCCTACGTCAAGGTAGGTCTCCTTTTTAGATTCAGGCCCATCCACTGTATATATTTCAATCGAACCGAATACTGTTTTGGTCCGGAAAGAATACACCTACCTAACAATCGGTCTACCAATAAACATGCTGTTACTGTCAGGGAGGTTCTAGGGAAGTCAACGATTTTTGCCTTTCTGTCTCTGTTGGCTGCCTCTTCAAATTGTGCGTGCCTGCAAAAACACAACAGCTAATGTGCAGCACTGCAAGTCTATTTGGGGAGGAGGTTATAACTTATATTATTATTATTATTAGGGAGACAGAATTTTGCCGCATTGGCAGATTTCCAGCAAACTTGGACACACTCAAACTCACACTCACACACGCACAGACACACATACAAATCCATGCGCACACATACAAATCCACTCGCACACATACAAATCCACGCACGCACACAGGTCATTCACAGATGACAATGACCTTCGATCCCATTTACTGTACGCTTGTATTGTAACTATGCATCAATGAAACATTTCAGTCACTGAGTTCCAACCAGTTAAACAGACAGGTATTGACTTTAATTAACGTGTGTTTAACACCATTCCTGATTCAGTTCCATGCATTATTTAACAACCAATCAGAGGGCTGTATATAACAGCCAATCAGAGGGCTCGGTATTATAGCCAATCAATTGGCTGTATTTAACTACTATAAAGAAAACATCAAGGGAATTTACGCTTGTAACTCTGTAACTAGTAACTCTGCTTAGGCTAGGCTTTGTCAATATACTGTATATCTTCGTCGTTCCAAGTTATTCTGTATCCTAAGGCTCTGGCTCCCTCTGATCCGTAATGGCGGCTCTTTGATATCTAGAATAGGTATTCGCCACCGGTCTGGTGAAACAGATCCTTAATGGCGGCTCTGTCACGTGTAACAGGTATTCAGGACCACCCCAGACACAACTTTGATCAACTGTCAGGCCCCTGCGGTGGAACCGAGTAGTTCAATGTATTCACACCCGTGGACTGACAGAGACTGGGCATGGAGAAACCACAAGAGTTACTGTCGATGTTTCCAGGTTACTCTCCCCTCCCAGACTGGCCTAACCCTCAAACAATAGAGGGATAAAAAGAGCGGCCCAGTGTCAGCGGGCAACTTCCTGCTCCTCCTTTCACCGCCTCTGCTTTGACCCCATCACGACCCCAGCTATGATTGGCACCTGAACCCCCCCTCTGGCATGGAGCGGCGACTCCCGCAGGGAGGTGACAGCGTGTTTCGTGCGTCCGCTCGGATGACTCACTCCTCTGCAGCAGGTGTCCCCTGCTGCTGCAGTTGTGTCTTTAAATGTCCGCCCCCCCCCCACCGAAATCACGTCTTCCTCTCTTCCGTCGGTCTTCAGAGGGGGTGAGCGTTCACACTGTGAGTGATGACAGGCTAACCGGAGCTATGCGTGCCGACGGATCCTCCGCAGGTGTCCTCTGGCACTGCCACAGTACCTGGTTAGGAACACAGCAGGCTGACTCACTGACTGACTGAATGAGAGCGACATCATCCTCCTGCTGTCGCCTGCTCTTTCTCCCGTGGGAGAGACACCTCATCCAGCCACGCTTAGAGTAATACACAGACAGAGGGAGATGCCCAGATCAGGGTTGTGGTCAGGCCTTTAAAGGCGGAGGGATACACTAAGGTCAGGGTTGTGGTCAGGCCTTTAAAGGCAGAGGGATACACTAAGGTCAGGGTTGTGGTCAGGGGTCGGTTGCACCACTGCTTACTAAGTACAAACTAACCCTAGTTATAGCGTAAGTATTTACTAAATCAAGATTTAGTCACTACTAAACTTGAATGGGTTGCACCAAGCACTCTAGTTATGACGTAGAGCTTAGTAACTACTAAATATTTATACATACCCCTAGGGTGGTGTAAGTTATAACTAACTCGTAGCTTACCGTCGTTACCTCAGCGGAGATAAAGTAGCCTGCCGAAGCAGGGGAAACCAGCCTATCTTAGCAACATAATGTTGCTAGCGAAGTTTCCCACAGAAGTGGGGAAAAAAACGTCAGATCAGATATATAAACGGGTTATTTTGATAAACTGGACACATTTTGAGAATATATATGGTTACTTTCTCGCCTGAAAACATATTAAAACTTTAACACTTGTAGAGCCAAATTACAGCTTTTAGCCAATGGCGGCCAAAATTGAGGATTTACAAACGGAGGGTTTTGCTTTGCTCGCTGATTGGCTAATGTCTTCTTAGTAACAACTTAAGTATTTACTAGCTAAGATTGGCAAAAGATTGGCGTGGTGCAACCGAAATTAGTAAACAACTAGTTTGAAACTAGCTAGTAACAACTAGGGGTTTAGTAACTACTAAATGCCTGCATTTAGTAATGACTTACGCCAAATTGGTGCAACCCAGTCCAGGCCTTTTAAAGGCGGAGGGATACACTAAGGTCAGGGTTGTGGTGAGGCTTTTAAAGGCGGAGGGATACACTAAGGTCAGGGTTGTGGTGAGGCTTTTAAAGGCGGAGGGATACACTAAGGTCAGGGTTGTGGTCAGGCCTGGGCGGAGGGATACACTAAGGTCAGGGTTGTGGTCAGGCCTTTAAAGGCAGAGGGATACACTAAGGTCAGGGTTGTGGTGAGGCTTTTAAAGGCAGAGGGATACACTAAGGTCAGGGTTGTGGTGAGGCTTTTAAAGGCGGAGGGATACACTAAGGTCAGGGTTGTGGTGAGGCTTTTAAAGGCAGAGGGATACACTAAGGTCAGGGTTGTGGTCAGGCCTGGGCGGAGGGATACACTAAGGTCAGGGTTGTGGTGAGGCTTTTAAAGGCAGAGGGATACACTAAGGTCAGGGTTGTGGTCAGGCCTTTAAAGGCAGAGGGATACACTAAGGTCAGGGTTGTGGTCAGGCCTTTAAAGGCGGAGGGATACACTAAGGTCAGGGTTGTGGTCAGGGGTCGGTTGCACCACTTCTTACTAAGTACAAACTAACCCTAGTTATAGCGTAAGTATTTACTAAATCAAGATTTAGTCACTACTAAACTTGAATGGGTTGCACCAAGCACTCTAGTTATGACGTAGAGCTTAGTAACTACAAAATATTTATACATACCCCTAGGGTGGTGTAAGTTATAACTAACTTGTAGCTTACCGTCGTTACCTCAGCGGAGATAAAGTAGCCTGCCGAAGCAGGGGAAACCAGCCTAACATAATGTTGCTAGCGAAGTTTCCCACAGAAGTGGGGAAAAAAACGTCAGATCAGATATATAAACGGGTTATTTTTATAAACTGGATACATTTTGAGAATATATATGGTTACTTTCTCACCTGAAAACATATTAAAACTTCATAAAATGACATTAACACTTGTAGAGCCAAATTACAGCTTTTAGCCAATGGCGGCCAAAATTGAGGATTTAAAAACGGAGGGTTTTGCTTTGCTCGCTGATTGGCTAATGTCTTCTTAGTAACAACTTAAGTATTTACTAGCTAAGATTGGCAAAAGATTGGCGTGGTGCAACCGAAATTAGTAAACAACTAGTTTGAAACTAGCTAGTAACAACTAGGGGTTTAGTAACTACTAAATGCCTGCATCAGTGTTTCCTCCAGGAATTTTTACATTCGTGGCGGAGAGCCGTCGCGCACGATTTTTTTTTCGCGTGCACGCGCATGGAACGCGCACGCGCGCTCAAAATCCAAAAAAGGATGGCAATTTTTTTTTTTATATATACAGAATATAAACTTGTGATACCGGTTTCCATCCATCAGCTCTGAAGGTTTACGTTACTCACGGCAGTGTTTTTCAACCAGAGATCATCAGATGTGCCGTGGGAAATTATCAAATTCCACTTACCGTATTGACCCGAATATAAGACGGGGTTTTTCCCCCAGAAAAAAGTCAGAAAAAGTTGCATCGTCTTATATTCGCGCCCTAGACTTTTACACGTCAATATTAATTCACAACAACGTATGGCGCCAAAAGACTGTTCCCCACGCGAGCCACCGTGTTTCTCCCTCTCACACACACCCCAGTGACGGTGCCTGGAGAGATGGAGACACACTCACACACACACCCGCGGAGAGACACCGCAGAGACACACTCGGACCAGCTCGGTTGGCGGAGGGATACACTAAGGTCAGGGTTGTGGTGAGGCTTTTAAAGGCAGAGGGATACACTAAGGTCAGGGTTGTGATGAGGCCTTTAAAGGCGGAGAGATACACTAAGGTCAGGGTTGTGGTCAGGCTGGGTTTCTACCTTGGTGCCCCTGCAGTGGAGCCACATTACCGATGACGGGCATTGCAAGCCCATTTCCTAGTGTGGTGTGTGTGGTGTGTTGTGTGTGTTTCATCTCTCACTGTCAGCGCAGATCAACACGGTGACGTTGGAGTCGAAAGTGCTCTGTCGGTTCCCGAGGTCACAGGCTTACCTGATATGGATGGATGTGTCATTGTGAGATTGCTAGGTGGTCAGTAAAGCCTGTGTTCCTACCTTGGCTGTCCTCTCCTCTCTCTCAGTCCCAGCCCTGACGCTGTGTGAGGGATAGATTCATGGACCTGGGTGGGTGATTTAAAGCGGGGGCTGTGTGCCTGCCCTTTCCTGGCACGATGCTTATCGGGAGAGTTAAACCACAAGGTCTGTAATTGAGTGGCCAGACTAGTCGGCACTGAGAGACTGTCAGTGAGAAGACGATTGGTACCAGGAGCTAGGCCAGCTTTGTAATGAATTGCCAGGTGATACATTGTCAGGTAACACAATGCCATACAATGAGGAATAAGATGGACTTGGACTTGTATTTAATTATTTTTTCTTGAGCAAAACACTTGCACCCGGCATTGAAAGTTCTCATTAGTTCTTTGTCTCCCCTGTTGGCACCATAGTAATGTGTTGGTGAATTGGAGCAGCCCCTTGCCATCAATTAAATTGGGTCTCTGTCGCTTCTCCTCGGTGGATTGGAAATGGAGAGCAATTGGACATTTACTGTAATGCGCAGGTGTGTGTACACACTGTGTAGAATGCAACGTGTGTGTGTGTGTGTGTGTGTGTGTGTGTAAGAAAGTATTCATGTAGCACACAACTCCTCTTTGTCTCACGTCCCACTGCAGATACACACCTCCCCCCGCCACTTTCCTGAGCAGCAGTCCCAGGATAGTTCCCACACATGGCATCATTTGAATGGAACAGGAGCCTATGCATAGTCAATATGCCGGGGTCAGGGGGTGGCAGGGCTATACATGAATACAGAAGACGTTGAAAGCTGTCTCCTGTGACCAAACATCTCCCTGAATGACCTCCACTCTCACTGTTTAAGCACTACACATTTGTGTGTGTGCGTGTGCGTGTGTGCGCGTGTGTGAGAGACAGTGACAGTGTGACAGGTAGTGAATGTAGCCCATTTTCCACTACGTCTCATGGATCATTGCCTTAGGCTGCAGGTCAGTAGTATAGTGAGGATGTTACACCAAATCTGCTCAGGAGGCTAAATACATCTGTCTCTACACTGAGGCTCTAATGGGTTGAAATATATGTAAACTCAGGAACAGAGACCATGTGTTTACAGAGAACATGTGTCCCAGGTAATATTTTCCGAATGGGACTTGATGGGCTTGGTTATCGGGCAAGGGCTATTTCCTCAGTCAGCATGTGGAAGGTTGGATTCTCTCTGGTTTGTTCCCCAGTCCACATATACACTACGGTACTATAAGAGCCCACATGGTACCAGACTAGCCTGAAAAAAGGAAATGCGTCCACAACAGCCTCAACCTTGGCTGTCCTTTGGGTACAGGTGAGACCCAGAGTCGTAGCTTAAGGAATTAGAACAATATGGGCCGTTTTCACAGACAAGGCTTAAGCCTAGTCCTGGACTAAATCACACTTTCAATGTAAAATCTCCATTGAAGATGCTTTTTAGTCCAGGATTAGGCTTAAGCCTTGTCTGTGAAACTGGCCCACTATATATATTATTTTTTTTAAGTTATTTTTTCAATTTTTTCATTTTATTTTATTTTTTAAGTTAATATGAGTGGGTCAGTCCCACTCATATTTGTCCTTTTAATGACAGACACAGTAGAGATTATGACAGGAAGGATGGGTGAGAGAGAGAGAAGGGATGACATGCAGGATATGTCCGTGGCTGGAATCGAACCGAGACAGGGCTTAATCCACTATGCCGCCTAAGCGCCCCAATTAGAACAATATTGAATAGGAACTGTCTGTGACTGTTCAAAAGAGTGAGTCACTCATTTGGGCCTGTTCTGAATTCAGTGACTCATTGTCCCTCAGTTGGACAAGGCCACTCAGCAGGGTCCCCATTAGACCACTCCTGGCAAGGGCACTCCCAAGGGCACTCCCAAGGGCACTCCCAAGGGCACGACAGCAAGCGGGTGCACCACTAATACATACAGTATGGATCATTCCATGTTAAATCAACAAGCCATGCCACCCACCATCCAGATTGTGCTGAAATGGTTTTTGCAGTTAGAAACAGATGACGTCATAATGAGTCACTACTCGTACTGCGTCAGTAGAGGTTTCGTCCCTGAGAAACAAGCTAATTGATTTTACCCAAATTGGCCATTTTCATTCTGTGGCATTCATATAATATTCATTCGAACTCAAACTCCAAATCAGATTTGGACCTGAAAATGATTAAGACTTGAGGAATCCAAAAGGATGTTGAAAAGACATCAATAAACTCTCCAAACCCTGCCTTAGGAAGATTGTATTGGCCAGTAGGGCATAATCAGTTCTCTATAGCTTATATGAAACTGTGACTTGGAGATTTGTTTCTTCATACATATGTAATTTATTTCTGATTAATCTGGAGCCTGCTCTGTCCAAAGGTATTAGTCAAAATAATGATGTAGAATACTTATCTTACAGTATCTGTTTCTAACTACAGAAACCATTTTAGAACAATCTGAGATGTGGGGGAGGGGTGTCAGAATCCTCTTTTGTTCTGTTGATTTGATATGGAATAACCCATATCTAATCTGTTGGAGACACAGGTTGTGATGTTGGAGACTTGACATAGAGTACCTCTAAGTCTATGACTTACTCATGTAGGGTACATATAATATGTTTATGTTACTGAGCCAGGTAAACACAGAGTAAACGGGTCATTCATTAGTGAACCAACAGCCTGACCTGAAGAGAGTCTAAACATGGCAGTCTGTGTCCATGTTACACAGTGAAACAGATGGGCAAGATACCAGGATTGGCAACGCTACTTCAACAATGGGTTGTTTGTGAGTAGTGCTTTGGGATCGTTCTTAAATTCTCTGGGGTTATCAGTACAGGTGGAGCAATCAATCATGTTTTTATCTACCACTGAATTTATTTTCCACCTTGTACTCAGTCATCAAACAGTTGTCTTTAAGGTGACAGTGTTAGGATGTTTTTTTGAATACTGGTACTGTATTCAGGTCAGTGGACGTGCGTCCGAAGATATGGTCAGGCATTCCCTTCGGCTGTGACAGCTGGCTCTTTCAAAATAAGACAAAAAATATAAGTGCAATTACCTCACAGATTCAAGCTTTGGCATGTTTTGGGAGGCTGCAGCTGCGTTCAACCATTTCTAAGAAAAAACATTCATTAATTCAGTTATAAAATTATCTTTCTCTCAAAATTGTTTGTGGCCCATCGACAGAACCTTTGGCACTGTGGTAGTGAGCACAGATAATGGATAATGAGGTGTCTAGTTTCCCGTGGGTCACAGTGGTGTGTATCGGGGGAACAATACGGTGTATTGAGTGTGTGAGCCCTGGGTGACCCCATTAGTCACAGAGCTCACAGACATTGGCAGATCATTTCCAACCAGCAGTCCTGAAATGAAAAGTTATGGTCGAATCCTTGCTGGTACTTGCCCTGGCCCGAAACGTAGGCTAATTACTTGATTTTATTAAGCAGTTGTCATAGAGTATACCAGTTTAATGGTTTATGGTTTTTGTTTAACCATGTTTTACATGAATCCTGGGGTCTTCCCTGGGATGAAACTGAAGCATGGTTCTGCTGTGGATTGTGATTGGTCTTGGTTAACCGATCTCTTTTACAGGAGCTGGAGAGAGTGACGTCATTACAAACCAACCTACAGCTGGCAGCTGTGATCTGCACCAACGCCAGGAGGTGAGCACCTCTCCCTGTCTACAAGTGCCTAGCTTCGTCCTCAGGATATTGCGCAGCACATATAATTCATATAAGGAATAACAACAACTCAAACCTGGCCTTAGTGGGAGTGAATTTACACAGTAAAGTATTTGTTATTATTTGATTTCTGTGAATCACACGTCTGCGAGGCGTAGCTCTGAATCAGAAACGTGTGGTGTGAAAGCACTGGGGGGGGGGGTCCTGTGGAAGATGATTGAGGCGAAATAAAGCCAATGGCGGTCCGTTTTCAACTGAATTTTCTATGAAGGGCGTTTGACGCGTTGGTCCACCAGACCTTTCACGCATTTGGCCGGAAGTGTCTGGGAACAAGACTAACTAAGGACTAAATATCTACCGAAATGGGTCATACCTTTCATAATGCTAGATCTCCTACATAGACAATGCTTTGTTGAACATTCCAATTATTCTGATGGAATCAATCAATATGTCAAGTATCAAGTATATCATCAAGTATACATGACATGAATTCACTGCTTCCTTCCTACCTTGACATTGATTTTGCCTTCAGTGTTATTGAGCGTGTTGTATTGATGGTGAAATTGTGCTAGGGTGGTGAACATGTCATGTTGTCATTTCCTGGATCCAGGCAGCTGAGTTTTGCGAAAGAGGGCTTCACTGAGGCCAGCCTGGGGCTCCTAGCCAATCAAAGGAGGAGACAGTTGCTGACAGAACTGCTGAAGTCACTGAGGACCATAAAGACCCTGGTAACAGCCAAATCACCAAATACACGCTCCTGTTCTGCACACATTTTGATTCATCTCTGTTACTCATGGAACACAGTTACTTATATAAGTATATAAGAGGACTCACCTTTTGATGGAATGTACTGTATATTTGTGTTATGTCCACTTTTGCAGAAAGTCATATTCTTATAGTAGTATCTTATTTTGCTGTTGGTAGTGCTGGCTATTTATTTAATAACTATTTCCGTCGTTCCGTTCATTTCACAGCAAAGGACAGATGTGAGACTCAGTGAGATGCTGGAGGTAAGAGTTAAACACACACACACACACACACACACACACACACACACACACACACAGACACACACAGAGACACACACACAGAGACACACACCCACAACACCAACCACCCACCCACCCACTGGTGCTCTAAAGGTCACCCAACAAAGTTCAGATGAAGAGCCAGAGACTGATTAAATCCAGATCATCATGAATCCTACTATTTATGACAGACAAGTCTTTTTTTAGAGCACACTGTAGCATGCTCAGATGTGAGGGGGTTAGATTGTAAGGTGAGCAACACAGTCACATTCACTAAGCCTTTGAAGTGTCTTGTGATGCACATGATGAAATGGACTGACCCACCACGTTGGAAAAACTGTTTTACAGTTTGTGTTGTCTGTTCTCTACCACTCCAATGCTTGGCTTGTCTCTCCTGCAGGAGGAGGACTACCCAGGTGCCATCCAGTTATGTCTGGAATGTCAGAAGGCTGCCAGCACCTTCAAACACTACAGCTGCATAAGGTATAAAGCTTCTTGTGTCTTGTCTACACAGACGCCTTAGTTCCCTCTTAATAGGTTTTAATGACAGGATGGAGTTGACATTCAGAAGTGACATGTTTTCACGTTTAGGGTTTTAATTAACATGGCCGCTACGTTGTCTATTTAAAGTCAAGTTCACTTAGCGTAGAGACGGAAGGCAGCTCTCTGACAATGAGTGATAATTGAATATGACATGAAATGTTCAATGTTTCAGGGAATATATCTTTCAGACTGTAGCAATGCAAGAATATGCGCTCGGCCTACTCCCACATATTTATAGAGTATGTACTGGTGGTTTGACGGATTATCCTTGACAGGTGACAACTGCTGTCATTGGTGTTGAATTTGCCAATTCCACTTGACAAGTCCACCGACGCTCCCATTTACTGCCCCAGCTACAGTCATGTGAAAAACATGGACACCACATGACATTTTTTATTCTTTTTTAAGAAAATTGACATATCAATATTGTATCTTCTTTCAAACAATATCTATAGATAAAGGTGATGTAATTTAACCAAAAAGAATGAAAATGTAGCTCTGTTATCATTTATTTAACACAAAATAAACAAAGATGCTAATTCCTATTGAGGAGGAAGTTCTGACACCCTATGCCCTAATAGCTGGTATCGCCCCCCCCCCCCTTTGGCTGAAATAACCTCAATTAGATATTTCCGATAACTGTCTACCAGTCTCTGACATCGACTGGGAGAACGTTTTCCCCCACTCCTCCATGCAGAATTCTTTCAGCTGTGTGATGTTTGAGGGGATGTCTCGCATGCACAGCCCGTTTCAAATCACCCACAGCACATCTCAATAGGATTAAGTTCTGGGCATTTACGTCCACAGCTGTTCATTTCTTTCTTTTGAGCCATTCCTTGGTGGATTTACTGGAATGTTTCTGGTCATTGTCATGTTGCATGGTCCACATCCGCTTCAGCTTAGGGGACAGATGGTCTCACATTTTCCTCAAGCACCGTCTGATACAATAAATAATTCATAGTGGATTCTATGAAGCTGAGCTGGCCAGGCCGTGCTGCAGCAAAGCAGCCCCCCAAACCATAACATTTCCACCCCCATGCTTCACAGTTGATGGGGATTGACTGACTGATTTATTTATTTTTTAAGTAAAAAAAAAAATCTGAGTGTGGAGACAGTCCCACTCATATTTTCTTTTTATTGACAGATACAGTAGAGATTTTGACAGAAAGGATGGGTGAGAGAGAGAGATGGGATGACATGCAGGATATGTCCGCGGCCGGAATCGAACCGGGAACCCTGCGGTTATTTGGTCGACGCTTAACCTGCTACGCCACCTAAGCGCCCCCGACTGACTGATTTCTAATTGTTTGGAGATCTCATATGCATCTATAACCTTCTTTCTGAAGGCCTAAGAGAGCTCTTTTAATCCCACCATGGTGATACCACTCACTTCAACAATCAAGAGCAAACCAAACTAATGTTGAGGTTTAAATAAGACAGGCTCCTGCTCCTCCAAAGTCCTCTCTAACTATGTGCTAATCATTTGCACCTGATGTGGTGCTCTTGATTCAATTTTATTCTAATAACATTTTCCTCACATTAATTACATTTTACAAATCATTTTTATAAGACATTGTTTCAGTTTTATTTGTTTAGTTATGTATAAGTATAATATAATATGTTGAAAAAGACAATGGTTTTCATGTACTATCTTATTCACATGACTGTATATTGGTGCCATGCCATGTTTGTGTTGGTCGGAGCAGATTTGTGGTGATATCAAATGACCAAAACAGTCTTTGCATATGGTTTTAGTGCTACGACTGTTTAGCAGAAGCAAATTGGAGTCCCAAGATTCTTCTAACAGATTGTTATTAGATCAGAGATTCTGCACATGACTTTGGCAAAAACCGATTTTTCACCGGCTGCCTCCAAGGCTATGAAAAACGAGATCAACTGCATGCAATCCATATGCTCATAATGTGCCTTTACATTGAATACTCTTCGCTTGAAGCGGCATCAAAGCAAAGTTGGCTAATCACATAAATGACGTACTGTTTCTCTCCGTTAAGAGTGGGGCAGTCCCGCTCATATTTTTCATTTTATTAGACAGATATAGTGAAGACAGACAAGAAAGTAAGGAGAAGAAGGGAGAGAGGGCATGTCAGCAGGGCATGGGCCGGATTCAAACCCATGCCGACATGGGAATATGTGTGCACTGTAGACCATGGTGCTAGATCACTGGACCACCCCAGGCCACCGTTAAGACATTGTCAGTTTTTTTTTCTGTTCAATAAACAAATAACAAGTGGTCACAATTAGACAGAATCTGATAAAAATTATCATCAATATTGCAGCAGCTAATGCATGCATGACTGGTCGGGTTTTGTGATCTGGTCTGTGTTCTTACTGGTAACGAACCACCCCACGGTTCACTTGGAAGAGGACCGACACCAACCTTTTCCGGCGTCCATAGTTGTTTGGAGCTCACAAGAGTTTGAATGGAGTGTTCTCATTTTGTCTTACCACGTTTTCAATATAATCAAATTATGAAGGCTTCCCGTGTCCAATAGAACACCACCCCTTTTTCCTCCCCAACCCCTTTCTGGCCCAAATGGACATTTTCTAATGGGTTAAAACCTCTCTGTACAATAGGCTTTAAAACCATTAGTTTCATAACACATCTCCTGTAATGACAGTTTGTACTCTACAGACAGAGAGGGTTCCTGTCACCTAATGACAAAGTTTTTCCAGGGCCACTTTCCCTTCCCCTCTCTATCCCTCCCCTCCCCTATCCACCTCTAGTGTGCTAAAACCAGCAGAGTGGTATTTGAATTAGCAGCGCCTGCTGTGTGATCAGTAAGGCTGCTCGGTAGCAGAGGCAAGCCAGTGGCGCTGGCGGATCGATAAGCCACTGACTTATTTAATGGCCTAACATTATTTCATAATAGGCTGTCCCCTGCGCTGTGGAAAGGCTGAGTTGTATCCAGTTGGGGAGTGTGTGTGTGTGTGTGTGTGTGTGTGTGTGTGTGTGTGTGTGTGTGTGTGTGTGTGCCTCTCTCTCTCATCTCATTGTCATTCTCTTTATCATTGCCTACAGTGGGGTGCAAAAATGTGGGCACCCCTAGTCAAAATGCCTTTTACAATTAATATCTAAGTGAAAAGAAGCAAACCTAACCTCTAAATGGTACAAAGTTAAACATGACACATTTCATCACATTTTAAAGCAAGATTAATTTTAAATTAATAATTAAACTTAATAAATAATAAAACAAGGAAAAAGCCCTTGTGCAAAAGTTTGGGAACCCTGTCAGCTAGTACTTTGTAACTCCTCCCTGGGCAACTATAACAGCTTGCAAATGCTTCCTGTAGCCAGCTAAGAGTCTTTCAATTCTTGTTTTGGGAATTTTCCCCCATTCTTCCTGGCAGAACACCTCTAGCTCAGAAATATTCTTCGGCCTTCTTGCATGCACGGCATGTTTGAGATCTCTTCACAGATTTCCAATAATATCTGTATTTCCTGGAGGTACTTCATGGTTGATTTGCTTCGGGTCATTGTCTTGCTGGAATACCCAACCTCTCTTCAACTTCAATTTCTGGACTGACCTTCGAACATTAGCATCTAGAATGTATTGCCTGTGCCCCCAGCTGCTACACAACCCCAAAGCTCAATGGATCCACCTCCATGCTTAACAGTTGTCATGGTGTTCATCTCTACAAATGCTTCACCCTTTTTTCTCCAAACATACCTTCTTTGGTTGTGGCCAAAAAGTTCAATTTTGGTTTCGTCAGTCCAAAGTACATTGTTCCAATAGGTTTCTGGTTTCTCAAGGGTTTCTTTTGTATACTTCAGACACATCATTTTGTGTTGAGGTCGTAGGAAAGGCTTCTTTCTGGCAACTCTGCCATGTAGGTCTTTGTTGTTTAATGTACGCTGTAATGTTGTCCTGTGAACAACTAGACCGGTGTCTGCTACTCTTTTTTGCAGCTCTTTTGCAGTGATGTGTGGGTTCTTCTGAGCATTTCTCACCAGATCTCGGGCCATTCTATCTGAAAATGTTCTTGGTCTTTCAGATCTTGCCTTGACTTCAATTGTTCCATTTATTTTCCATTTTCTGATGATGTTTCTGACAGTGGAAATGAGTAGTTTGAAACATTGCAAGAGTTTTTTTGTAGCCTTCTCCTTGATGGTGGAAGTGAACTATCGAGATTCTGACATCCTTGGACAACTGTTTAGAGGAACCCATGGTTTTTAACACCAGACGCAACATTATGTATTATTCATAATTCTCTGGAATTATATTCACCAGACTCATTGAGCCCTAACGAGTAAATCTCCTTGGTCTGGGCCTTAGTAATCATCTTCTCAAAAGGTAACAAAGAATAATCCAAAAGGTTTCCCAAACGTTTCCACAGGGCCCTTGAATGGCGCCCTTGAACAGGGCCCTTGCTTTCAATCACTTGGAGATTAATTGTAACAGACATTTAAACCAGGGGTGCCCACATTTTTGCACCCCACTGTATATATTTAGCCATCCCCGGCTCTTTCTCTCTCTACTCTGTCACCTCTTATTCTCTCTCTACTCTCCCTCCCCTCCCTCTGTGCTGATGCTTGCCTGTATGCCAACCATTGTAGACAGAGAATTTGGGCTATATTTTGTTAATAGCAAAACATCTAACCCTAACCCATCTAATATTGCTCATCTGACTCCAATGTAATTATTACTATGTGCAAAGAAATATTGAGTTAGTGCAAGAAAGGTGTAATAGAATGAATCAAGTAAGGCTTTAATAATCCTCTATACTTATACAACTACTACAAGGTGAATACTTCAAAGAGAAATGTTACATCCTAATATAGAGAGTGATAGAGAGCTGACCACTGGTCATCCAAAACAGTGCTCCTCACAACATAATGATAACCTCACAACAGGACACAGGTAAAGAGAAAGAGCTTTTCCCTAACCTCTGCTTTTTATATCACGCCTGTAAAAACAGCACTATTTCAATTAGGAGCTGTTGATAAGGAGACCCAGCCACAAACGGTCTTATTACATCCAAACTGATGACATCACAGCGTTGACGCCTCAAGACATTCCGCAGAGCTCACAGCCATTTTCCTTCCAGGGGATGGTAAACTTAAGAAGATTGGGGGCATTGAATTGAAATTCTGCCACTAGACCATCGATTTCCATCCTGCCTGCCTGGCACGGCTCCTGGCTCCCCGCTTATCAGCCGTCAGCTAGCCCTATCTGCACAGGGAGATATCTGTTTATGAGAGAGATTACTCTGAGGCAACACATGGAAGGAAGCCTTCCTAACTCCCGTTGCCTCGCACTATATATTTTCTCCACCTGATTCCCTCTTATTTTCTCTCTCTCTCTCTCTCTCTCTCTCTCTCTCTCTCTCTCTCTCTCTCTCTCTCTCTCTCTCTCTCCCCTTCTCTCATTTTGTGGAGTGCTGTTTTAGGGCAAGCCTTGGATATTGGAGCAGGCTAGAGCTCAGAAGATTTGAGTCTGGCAGAATGTGTGTGTGTGTGTGTGTGGGTGTGTGTGGGTGTGTGTGTGTGTGTGCTCGCGTGTGCGTGCGAAATCCCTGATGGGCAATTATCCCCATGCCTTTCTTGCATAATGATGTTCTAATACGATATGGGTGGAAGTGAGTTGCCCTTTCCTGTATTGATTGAATACACGTCAGCGCTGGCATCTCCCGGTCCTGACCATAGCAATAGTACGACACTGACAGATGGCTGACATGGAAAACATAATATTGTCATAATTGTCATGGTTTAGCTGTAAGCTAAAACGTCCAACTGGTACACCAACAGATGGTCGACTGTACACACACCATGAAATGTTGATTTGAATGGACTATGTCTATATCGTCCTAACATCCATAGACCTGCAGTCAGAGGACCTTGTTTGTGTGAGGCTGCTTAGTCTGCTACAAAAACACAACTGAGTTATGAGGTGGAACTGGGTATGAGGTGAAATGCAACTCCCTTCCTCATTTCCCTCCCTGGTTTCCTCCCCTAGCAGAGTGGGGTGCAGTTTTAGAGGAAGCGGATATCGGAGCAGGCTAGAGCTCAGAAGATTTGCTTCCGTCAGGAGGAAGTGTGTGCGTGTAGGTGTGAGTGTGAGTGTGAGAGTGTGTGCGTGTGTGAAATCCATGATGGGCAATTATCCCCATCCCTTTGATTTCTTCTACATAATTCTTTCTA